>NC_133504.1:107971969-108275000 GCF_049354715.1 Callithrix jacchus | reverse complement strand
TGTCATCTAAATTTAAGAAATTAAGGGTAAATAAGTCTTGTGCTGGTAGTGCTACAGGGTCTTTACTCATATTCCCCCTTTTTTGTTTTTTGAGCATACTTTTAGCGTGACATAAACTACCTTTTTAGGCAAAACTATAGGAGTATGACATAAGAACTGAAGTAGTTTGCCAGTAGGAAGGGCACGTTCTATGTAGACTACGTAATCAGAGAGTGCTCTCTGAAGATCTAGAGATGGGGCAGTACTACTTCAAATTGCTTTTTACTCAATGGAATTCTTATAACATCAGGGTCATAACCTAGCAACAGATTGCATCATCTGTGGCCTATATAGATGACTTTATTAACTAGCTGGATATAGGGAGATAGTGTTTAGTCCCAGTGTGTAAGCAAAAAACCCATCCTAGGAAGTATAGCCCGGGGGCCATCTGTCCTAGTAATCCTGTTGGGGAAGATTTAGTTGGAAAAAGAATCGGACTGAATATTTTAGGTCTATGCAATCTAGTTGTCTCTGAGAAATAGCTTGCTCTACTTCCTTGATTTCCTTTTTTAGCTGCAGGGGTTAAATACCTAGGAGAATTTAGGATTGTATTGCCGTTCAGGATAGAAAATAGGTTTGCAACTTAGTTGTTATGCCCAAGGTGGGGGCGAAGCCAGTTAATATTGCCCAGTAATTTTTGATCATCATATAAGGTATGTAAATTGCTAGTATTTAATTTAAACTTTTGAGGTCTTACTGTTTGGGAAGTTAGTATGTATCCAAAATATTTCCAAGGAGAGAACATTTGTACTTTTTCAGATGCTATGGATTAAATCTCTTAACTGTGTATTCCTTTGGACAGAGGCATATAAACTTAAAAGTACTGGCTCCATTGCGGCTGCTAGTAAAATATCCTCCATACAATGAATAATCTTGCAATTAGGAAATTCTTTTATACTGGGGACTAAAGCCTGATTTACAAGATACTGACACATGGTAGGACTGTTCAGTATCCTTTGAGGAAGTACTTTCCAATGAAATTGGTGAGCTGGCCTTTCATTATTGATAGCTGGTATTGAAAATGCAATTTTTTTCTCTGTCCTGTTCTGCAAGGGGAATAGGATAAAAACAGTGTTTTAACTCAATAACAACTATAGGCCAATTTTGAGGAATCACCATGAGGTAAGGGAGCTCCTGTTGAAGAAGCTCCATAGGTTGCATTAATAGCCCATAAGTCATGCAAAAGTCTCCATTTGCTAGACTTTTTGGGAATGCCAAAAATGAATGAATTCCAAGAGTTGTTAGATGATTCTGTATGGTCGGTTTTTAACTGCTGCTCAACTAATTCATGGGCTTGTTATGATTTCTCTCCCTTTAAAAGGTACTGTACTACCCAAATAGGAGTTTGAGAGAGCTATATTAGGGGTAGGGGAGGAATAAGTGGCCATTATTATAAAGAGGTCTATGTTCACATAATTCATCAAATTCTGCCTTCCAGAGTAGGTATTGACTGGCATCTAAAGTTGTTTTAGCTAGCACTGACCAGTCCCATGGGCTCACATGGAAGTTGTCTGCTATGACGTCAATTAATCCTCTTGTAAATGGGCTAATAGCTCCATTTCCTCTAATGATTTTTTTTTTACCTCTTCATAAGCATCAAAAGAAATGGATTCAGATACCTGATTGCCTTGTTGATCTTGTATTACTGGGCAGGCCACAAGCTCCCCTTCTAATGCCACTTGCCTAAGACGGAATCCCATAGCTGTAGTGTCTCCCTTGTCTATTTTCAAATTTTTGGGGGGAGGGGGCTCAGGGGAAACCTCTGTTTCCTCTGTGACACTTTTACTTAGTAATGGTGTGGCTGAGGGAGGGGGTCGAGGCAGGAAGGTAGGTGATGGTTCCTTTTCCTTTCCTTTTTTGGGATCTTCTGTGTAGAGTGGGACCAAAGTAGTCTTGACTAAGGCCCATAATGTTAGGGATGTTAGTGGGACCCATTGCCCTTGCTCGTGATGTTGTTTAAGATTTCTCCCCACTTGTTCCCAGAGCTCTACATCTAGGGTGCCTTCTTTGGGAAACCATGGGTGATGAGAAACAACAGTTTGCATTAGGTCCCTTAATTGAGCCTGCAAAACTGAGGCTCCACTAGCTTTAATACTTTAATGCTTAAGCAGCTGTTTCAATACTTTTATATACTGTTTCTATTGTGCTGATAACTCTTGTCCTATGATGAAACCCTAGCTTGAGCAATTCCCTTGAACTTGGAAATCCTGAGCAGGCACCAATGACTTACTAACTTACTGAACAGTCTCTTCATCCTTGTTTTTGAGGATTCCATCACAATTCATTGCAGCAATGCTCACACGGGACACTAGCTGCCAAGTCTGTCCTGCAGACTGTCGCTAAGTGATGGATGAATAGTGTATGCAGACACAGGCTTGCCTGTTGGCGTAGCTAGTGGGTTTCTGCCAGAATCATCAGCAGCCTCAATAAGCTGGCGACACTCACATTTATTTAGTACAGACCTAATGACAAAGGCCTAGAGCAAACATCATTTGTGGGCGATTAACATTGCCCCCAAGTAGGGGGCAGTCCTGTGCATGAATGATCAAAGGTCAGTTTTAGGATAACATGAGTAAACAAGCTATTTATCTAAACTTCTCTACATTCCCTTGTTATCTGCCCTTTGCCATTAGCTCAAGGTAAGAGGATTAGGCTGCCTTCAGCTATAACTATTTCCTGAAGCTTTTGTAAAAGCTCCCAGCCTTCCAAGAAGGTTTGCATCTTTCCTATAATTTTTTCCCACCACCCTGACTGATCCCCTACACATATTTTGGGGGATACATGTGATAATTCTATTATTATTTTTTTACTTTTGAGTTTTTTTTAGCTCATTATAGATTCTGAGTATTTATGAATCCCTTTTTCAGAAGGCTAGTCTGCCAATTTTTCCCCCATTCTGTGGGTTGTCTCTTCATTTTGTTGATTATTTCCTTTATCTTCTATTCTGTTCCATCAGTCTATATGTCTGTTTTTATGTGAGTATCATGTTGATTTGGTTACTATAGCCTTTGTAGTATATTTTGAAGTCAGATACTGTGATGCTTCCAGCTTTGTTCTTTTTTTTCAGAATTGATTTGGCTAGTCAGGGTAGTTTTTGTTACATATACATTTTAGGATTAATTTTTCTATTGCTGTGAAGAATGTCACTGGTGTTTTGATAGAAATTGTATTAAATTGGTAAATTACTTTGAGTAGTATTGTCATTTCAATAATAATTTTCCATTATTTGTGTCTTCTTCAATTTCTTTCAACAGCGTTTTATAGTTTTTCTTGTATAGCTCTTTCACATCTTTGATTAAATTGATTCCAAGTATTTTACATTCTTTGTAGCTATTGTAATTGGGGTTGTTTTCTTGATTTCATTTTTAGATTGTTTGCTGTTGATTTCTAACAACGCTACTGATTTTTGTTTTGTTGATTTGATATCCTGTACCTTTGCTGAATTTCTCACTTCTGAGAGTTTTCCTGTGGTGTCTGTACATATTTCTAAATATAAAAATTATGTCATCTGTGTACAAGGCTAATTTGACTTCTTTTCCAATTTGGATGTCCTTTATTTATTTCTCTTGCCTAAATTACTCTGGCTGGGACTTCCAGTATTATGTTGAATAAAAGTGTGGTGAAAGTGGGCTTCCTCGTCTTGCGCAGATCTTAGAGGAAATACTTTCAATTTATTCCCATCAGTATTATGTTCGTTGTGGACTTGTCATATGTGGCTTTAATTATTTTGCAGTATGTTTTCTCTATGCCCAGTTTTTTGAGGGTTTTTTTTAAATCATAACGTGTTGTTGAATTTCACCAAATGCTTTTCCAGCCTCTATTGAAATAACCATAAAGGTTTGTTCTTATTTCTGTTAATATGATGTATCCTACTTATTGATTTGCATATTTTAAAACATTCTTGCATCCCTGGGATGAATCCCACTTGATCATAATGAATGATTTTAATGTATTCGTGAATTTTGCTAGTATTTTGCTGAGGATTTTTGCATCTATGTTCATCAATGATATTGGCCTGTAGTTTTCTTTTGTGTTGTGTTTTTATCTGGTTTTAGTATTAGGGTAATGCTGACCAGATATAATGAATTTGGAAGTATTGTCTCTTCAGTTTTTTGGAAGAGTTTGAATAGAATTGATATTAACTCTTTTTTAAGTGTTCGGTAGAATTCAATATTGAAGCCATCATGTCTTGGGCTTTTCTTCATGAAGAGAGTTTTTGTTACAGCTTTAATCTTGTTACCTGTTATGGGTTTGTTGATGTTTCTAAATTTTATGGCTTGATCTTAGTAGGTTGTATGTGTACAGGAATTTATCAATTTCTTCCAGAGTTTTCAATTTGTTGGCATATATTTGTTCATAATAGTCACTAGTTCTTTATATTTATGTGGTCTCAGTTTTTATGTCTCATTTTTCATTTCTGATTTTATTTATTTGGGTGTTTTCTTTTTTTCTTAGTCTAGCTAAAAGTTTTTCAATTTTATCTTTTCAAAAAACCAACTTTTTGTTTTGTTGATTTGTATTGTTTATTTAGTCTCAATTTCTTTTATTTCTGCTCTGGTGTTTATTATTTCTTGCCTTCTACTAATTTGGGGTTTGATTTATACTTGATTTTCTACTTCCTTGAGATATATCATTAAGTTGTTTATTTGAAGTATTTCAGCTTCCTTCATGTAGGTGTTTATTGCTATAAACTACTCTCCTCATACTGCTTTTGCTGTATCCCATAGATTTTGGTATGTTGTATTTCCATTTTAATTTGTTTAAAGGCTTTTAAAATTTCATTCTTAATTTCTTTATTGATTCACTGGTCATTTAGAAGCATGTTGTTGAATTGCCATGCACTTGTATAGTTTCTAAGGTACCACTTGTTATTAATTTTTACTTTTATTCCAATTTGGTTACAAAAGATACTTCACATAATTTCTAATTTTTTGAATTTTTTTCAGGCTTGTTTTGTGGCTTAAAATATTGTCTAATCTGGAGAATGTTCCATGTGCTGATGAAAAGAATATGTGTTCTGCAGCAGTTGGGTAAGATGTTCTGTAAAGGTCAGTTAGGCCTTTTTGATCTAGTATGTAGTTTAACCCTGTAATTTCTTTGTTGATGTTCTGTATGGATGATCTGTGTATTACTGAGAGTGCAGTGTTGAAATCCCTTTCTATTATTGAATTGCAGTCTATATTTAGATTTATTTGTTTAGTCTGTATTTAGATTTATTAATGTTTGCATTATACACAGGAGCTCTGGTGTTGGATGCATAGGTATTCATAATTGTTACTAAATTGATATTTGTATCATTATATAGTTACTTTCTTTTTCTTTTTTTTTTCTAGCCTTTTACTTGTAGTCTATTTTATCTGATATAAATATAGCGACTCCTGCTGTTTTTGGTTTCCCCTTGCATGGGATGCCTTTTTCCATACTTTCACTTTTAGTTACATGTGCCTTTGTAGGTGAGGTGAGTTTCTTGTAAGTTAGGTTTTTTCTTAATTCATTTATCCATTTTTTGTATTTTAATCGGAGAATTCAATCTATATATATTCCGTGTTATTGTTGATAAGCAATACTTATCTTTGATAAGCAAAACTTACTACTGCTATTTCATTTCTTGTTTTCTGGTTGTTTTGTACCTCTTTTCCTTGGTTTCTTTCTTACTGACATCTTTTATTGTTAAGTGATTTTCTTTCTAAGTATGTTTCAATTTATTTAGTTTGTATTTTTAGTCTCTATTATAGAATTTTGCATTGTCAATACCATGTGGCTTACAAAAACCATCTCATAGATATAACAGGTTATTTTAAAGAGATGACAATTGATATGTTTTGCATATTTGTGCCTTCCAAATCTCATAATGAAATATAATCCCAGTGTTGAAGGTAAGACCTGGTAGGAGATGTCTAGATCATGGGGACAGATATCGTTTAGTGTCATCCCCTCGGTAATGAGTGAGTTACTCTGAGTCCATGTGAGATGTGATTCTTTAAAAGTGTGTAGCATTTCTCCCCTCTCTCTTGCTCCTGCTCTCACCATGTGACATACCTGCTCCTCCTTCACCTTCTGCCATCACTGTAGGCTTCCTGAGACCCTCATCCAAAGCTTAGCAAATGCCAGCATTGCTTCTTGTATAGCTTGCAGAACTCTGAGCCTATTAAACCTCTTCTCTTTATAAATTGCCCAGCTTCAGATATTTATTTATAACAACACAAAAATGGCTTAATACATCAATTTATCTTAGGTCACACAAAAGGATAAAAACAACACCAAAAATGTGTATTCTTTAGCTGCACCTTCATCCTTCCCCAAACTATTTTGACTTTTTATCATCTCAATTTACATTTTTTTTTGAGACAAGGTCTCTGTCACACAGGCTGGGCTGCAATTATGTGATTATGGCTCACCAAAGCCTCTAATTCCAAGGCTCAAGTGGTCCTCCCACCTTCACCTTCTGAGTCACTAGGACTATAATGGGTACATTTCACCACATCCAGCTAATTTTTTGTAGAGAAGGGGTCTTGCTATGTTGTCCAGGCTGGTCTTGACCTTCTGGCCTCAAGCAATCCCCCTGCCTTGGCCTCCCAATGTGCTGAGATTACAGGCATGAGCTACAGTTCCCAGTCTCAATTTATATATTTTTACACTGCCTATTTCTTAGTAGGTTGCATAGTTATTGTTTTCAGTAGATTTGTTTTATAGGATTCTTACTAGAGTGGTAAGTGGATTTTACACCACAATTACAATATAGGAGTGTTCTGGGGTTGTCTGTGTTGTTTTCCAGTGGGTTTTATACCTTCAAATGTTTTCTTTTTACATATTGGCGATTCTTTTCCTTTCTGATTGAAAAACTCTCTTTAGCATTTCTTATAAGATGGGGCTGGTTGTATAAGTTCTTTCAACTTTTGTTTATCTAGAAAAGACTTTATATTTCATTTATATTTTAAAGATAGTTTTTCTGGTTAAAATATTCTGTCATGGCAGGTTTTTTTGTTTCAGCAGTTTGAAAATGTTGTTCTACTCTCTCTTGGCCTATATGGTTTCTGTTGAGCACTCTGTTGCCAGATGAATTGAGTTCTTTGTATGTTTTTAGCTTCTTTTCTCTTGCTGCCTTAGGATCCTCCTTCTCTTTGTTCATGACCTTTAAGAGTTTGATTATTAAACTCAAAGTTTAATCATTTCTGCCTTGAGATAATAGTCTTGTTTGAGTCAAATCTGTTCTGTTCTCTGACTTTCTTGTACCTAGATATTTGTATCTTTCTCAAGTTTTGCAAAGTTGTCAGTTATCATTTCTTTAAATAAGTTTTCTACCCCTTGTTCTTGCTCAGCTTCTCTTGAATGTCAATATTTCTTAGACTTCTTTTATTAAGATAATTTTCTGTATTGTGCAGATAATCATTTATTTTTATTCCTTTTTTTCTTCTTTGACTGTATTTCCAAATAGCTTGAATTTGCTGATTCTATCCTCTTTTAGTTCTAGTCTGCTGTTGAGAGCCTCTAATGAATTTTTCTATTTAGCAAATGTGTTTCTCATTTACAGGATTTCGGTTTGATTTTTTAAATTATTTCAATCTTTTTGTTAAATTTTTATGATAAATTTCCAAATTTCTCTTCTGTGTTATATTGAAAATCATTGAGTCACCTTAAAACTGCTATTTTGAATTCTTTGGTCAGAAAGTTTATATATCACTCTCTTGTTAGTGTCAGTTACTTGTTTATTGCTTTGTTTATTTGGGGAGGTCATGATTTCCTCTTTGCTATTGTTTCTTGTAGATATACACCCGTATCTTTACGTTAAAGGATTATTTATTTCAGTCTTCTCTGTCTGACTTGATTTTTATTAGATATGTTTGCTTAAGAATTATTTAGAATTTACACATTGAATTTCTATTTTTTTCTCCCCTAGGTTACTGCCTCCTTTTCAGTACTGGTGGTGCCTTACGTCCAGATTTTCTTTGGCTCTAGTAATTTATAGGAGTCCTATTCTGCATCCTGAATCTGGAGGTCCAAAAGGGGATATCCCAGTAGTGTGAAAAGGCTGGCTAGGAGTTCATGCCAGGGGGAGCTGTGAAACATATTTCCTACAGCATGGTACTACTGAACAATCACTCTGATCTGGCATCTCCTTTAGTTGCATCACAGAGCAGTTTCCAAGGTTGGGAATAGCATTCCTACCTCTCACCTTTGTCTCTGACTGTCCTCAGGGATAAGTCTTCCTTCAGGAACTCATGAAGCTTTCTTTGGTTTGAGGCTTGGGCAGATCTCCTGTCAAAAAACCCAAGATTGTGAGGAAGCTAGTTTTCCACCTTGAACTCACTTTTTCCAGTTTAGAAACCACAAGTTCTGGGAAATTTTCTATGCATTTGGTGCTGGGAAAATTGAGGGGAGGGATTTCAAGGATATAAAAAAATCTGATTCTCTTACCATCTGCTCCTCTGTGGCCCCAGGAATTGACTCATCCTCATATTTGAGTTCTGGGATATTGCTGCTGATAATGTTGGTGCTAAATATTTGTTTTTGATTTTCTTTAGTGTGACTGAAACCAGAGTACATTTCTAATACTATTTTGGAACTGGAAATCCCCTGATACTGTGCTTTTGAATAGTGCAAAGCCTGACTTCTATTGTGTGTTGAGTCTGTGCAGCATATGTTGCATTTAGAACACCGCTTTTCTTTTAAAATATGAATTTAGACTCTACTCTCTATTAGAATGAATGCTTATCTTTGGAAGAAATATGTAAGTCCAATTCAACAGGTACTCCTGGAAGATCAGCAAAAACCTTGATTCCTCACTTGGTACCAGAATGCACCAAAGCTCTCTGGACTACCTAGAACTTTCTTTTCCCAGCCCAGAGGTTCAAACAAACTAAATAATCATGATTCTGGGAAATGTGTTGTTGAGTACAATTCTCTTTCATGTGTTATCTGCTGATATGAGCAGATTTTAAAACAATGCCAACTGTGGGGTAGAGGGTGTGTCTCTTCACAATGGCTTAGAATGCATATTATTTGCCATTCTTTCCAATGTTGGTGACCTGAGGAGAGGAAAACAAGGTGGCAAGATACCCGAAAGACTAAATATTAAAGGCCAACTTCTTTGATGCTTGTCTCCTGGACTAACAAAAATAAAATCAGATCACATGTATAGTTAAAAATGTTTTCCTTTGCTATATTCAAGTTTAACATAATTATCTTAACCCTTCAGTAAATTCTGGTACACCATGAAGTTTTGATGGCTATGTGGAAAATAAAGGGATGTATCAGTAACCGAACACCAGGCACACCTCATATTTACCTCTCCCCTGATATCCATGAAGACGATCCTGTTTTAGCTCATGAGTTCAAAGTAGGCTCATCAGTGAATGGACTGTGGCCCCAACAAGCTAAAACATGTGGGCAGAAGTATCTGCTATGGATGAGCAGCTGGCATGGAAATGGTTCAGGAACAAATACTAGACAAACCTCCTCTTTCCCAGCTTAAGCTAGAAGAAAGTAACAATGAAAGAGAGAGGATGCTGACACTCAGATCACGAGCCAATTGAAGTCACCCCTCAAAATAATACCTTTTAAATCAAATACATTTTCATCTTTTCTAGAATGTGACATTTTAGAATTTGATATATGTTATCTTTTATTATACTCTCAGTCAAGACCAGCAGTAAATATTCAGTCACATTTCAAATGTTGAGGTAGGAAAAGGATCAGCACTGACGCACTGTAGCAAGAGAGACATGCCAGGTAGTACTTACTGTCACTCTAAATGAAGTATGGCTGCCAGGGTAGTCAATAAAATAAAAGAATACCACAATAACAATTGACAGCAATGTCTTAACTCAGTAACATGAGTAACATGCAGTCTATTCAAAGAATAATTATTATCGGTACAGCAGGTAAATTAGTAACATCATGCATGGCCAGTTGATCATAAATTTTGTTAGAGTCTATTAAACTTGAGGATTTAAGTAATTTGATAACACACTGATTTAATCTTTAATATATCCAGCTGCTCCAAAGGCAGCACACATGGCAGAGAAGAGACAAAAAGACGAAGATGTGATTTCCAGTCTGAGGAGCTATAGAGGGTAGTTAGTTACAAAAACCAGTCCTAGAACTTGACTGCCTGAGTTCAAATTCCAGCTTCACCTGGTCTTTCCAAATTTAGTGTTCTTGGCTATAAAATGGGGATAAAATTAGTACCTATTACAAGAGGATTTTGTAAGGAATAGCTGAGATAATTTATGTAATGCATTTAAAGGGTATAGTGTAAATGTTTAATATTGTTTAGAGATTATCAATATTGCCATGAAAACATTTATTTGCCCACTTAATTATATCCAAGGAAATTAAAATTAAAAAGAGGATTTTATAATGAGTCATATGATCAAACCAAATGAAACTTCACTGCCTTATTAATATTCTCCCACGTACTTCTTTTAATAAAGTTATGTCTATAAAGGAAAAGCCGAATGAAATGCTAAGTATGCATTAGTTTATTATCAATAATCATAGCATGAAATTTATTTTTTAAACATTTCATAATTTTTTATTACAAAGTAATTCTAAGTCATACATTATAAAAAACATTCACAGAGTACAGAAACACATGCACTAAAATGTTGAAATCCTTGTACTATTTTCCCCTTCACCCCCTTAATCACTTTTGTGATAGTACTGTTTGTCAAAATAACTTTTATGTATATATGTGTATGTGTGCATGTGTGTGCATGGATCATATTGTAATATGTATGTCATCGTGATTGTATTTTATAATTATGCTACATATAACATAATTTAATCTTTTTAAAAATTAATAGAATTGTCCCAAATAGTTATTTGATATGATTTTTAGTTAACTTTCTGTCTTCTTGGTAACCTTTCTATGACAGTACAAGTGTATATAGCTTATTAATTTGGATATAATACATAGTTTTAAAATATAATGTAATATGTAGTCATGTGTCACTTAACACAGGGATATGTTCTGAGAACTTACACTCACAATTTGTTGTTGGGACATTTTGTCAGTGTGTGAACATCACAGAGTGTATTAACAGAAGCCTAGATGGCATAGCCTAGGCTCTGTAGTATATAAACCTGTGTGGCATGTTACTGTGTTGAATACTCTAAGCAACTGTAACACAATGGTAAGTATTTGTGTATTTAAACATATCTAAACACAGAAATGGCACATCTGTAGAGGGCACTTATCATGAAAGGAGCTTGCAGGACTGGAAGTTGCTCTGAGTGAGTCACTGAGTGAGTGGTGAGTGTGAAGGCCCAGGACATTCCTGTACACGACTACAGACTACATAGACACTGTACACTTAGTCTACCCTAAATTTATAACAAAATATTTTTGCTTCAATATTAAATTAAACTTACTTTACTATAACTTTTTTACTTTATAAACTTTTAAATTTTATTTGAACATTTTGACTCCCTTACAATAACACTTAGCTTAAAACACGAATGTATTGGACAACTGTCCAAAATACCTTTTTTTGCAATCTCAGTCTATAAGCCTTTTTCTAGTTTTAATTTTTTTAACCTTAAAATTTTTTTCTCTAAAAACTAAAAGATCAATACACACCAACGTGTGCAGGCCTGTGCCCACACAGGGTCAGGATCATGTCGTCCACCACTACATCTTGTCCCACTGGAAGGTGGTCAGGGATAACACCCATGGAGCTGTCATCTCCTGTGGTAACAGTGCCTTCTTCTGGATACCTCCTGAAAAGCCTGTCTAAGGCTCTGTCACAGTGAACTGTAAGTAAGTAGGAGTAAAAGACACGCTAAAATAGCAATAAAAAGAGTAGTACAGTAAATACATAAACCAGTGAAACAGTTGTATATTATCATTATCAATCATTACATACTGTACATAATTATATTGTTATACTTTTATATGACTAAAAGTGCAGTAGGTTTGTTTACACCAGCATTTAATGTCTTGTGCTACAATGTTACAATGACTACAGTGTCACTAGGTGTTAGCAATTTTTCAGCTCCATTAGAATCTTATGAGAGCACCATTGCTTTTGGGTTCCTCATTGACCAAAAGGTCATTATAAACTGTATGTAGCATATGTAACTGTATATAATATAAATGCACTATACTCTATAACCATTTTTCATTGATGAGTAGTTTTTCTTCTAATTTTTCATTATTTCAAACAATGCTCTCCATATAGCTTTGAGTTTATGTCAGAAAACTGTTTTAGAACGACGTAAGATATGCACATTTATAGTTTTGAAAGATTACCCTGCAGTTCTGGAGTCTCAACCATGATATAGGAAAGTGTTTCTCCACACTCTGACTGGCAGTGCACGTAAGGGACCGTTTAAATTCTTCCACTCTAATATTATTTTATTTGTTATTTATTTTTGTTACTTATTTTGTATTTTGAAGTAGTTCCTCCTTTTTTGTCTCCTGGTATTTTAAACAATTGAATTGCTTCTTCACATGTTTTGCTTTCTCATTGTGTCATCTTTTACTTTGAGTTAAAGCTTTTTAGGTATTCTAAATATTAATCCTTTTAAAAATATATGTTGCAAGTATTTTGCCCATGATTTATTTGCATTTCATTAGTGTGTTTATGTTGCTTGATTTTCTGATTTTGGGGAATTATATCTTATTTAAGATGGCCTCCCCAACCAGTATTCTAAACTAGCTCCTATAGTTTATTCTAGTATTTAAGGCAGAGGAGAGAGGTTCTTGGTGAGAAGTTCAGTTTAAATTGTGGCTCTGTCATTTATCATCTGGGTATCTTTCGGAAAGACCCTTAGACTCTTCAGATTATAAATAATTTTAAAAATATCTTGCATGAACCCAAATTTGACTGATGTATTTGCTCACTGTTTATTTTTAAATCATATTGTACTTAGTATTTGTTAATTGTGAAGTATTTGACTATTATGGAACATTTTAAACATACAGAAAAATGTGGAGAAAAATAAAAGACAGGCTTGGGTAATTATGTAACAGGTATATAAAATCTTGATGTTTTGTCATATTTCCTACACAGGTGAAAAAAAATTAGACACAGTTGAAGCCTCTGTATACCCCTTTCTAGCCCTACTGCCTTACCTGCTCCTGGTTGCCATGCAGTGGTGTGCTTTATTTCCCATGCCATTTTAAGTATTTTGGACACACACACACACGCACACACACACACAATGTTGTTTTGTGTATTTTTTTTTATACTTTAAGAAGTGGTATTATGCTATTACACAATTTTGCAGCTTGCTTTTCTTTGAGATTTATATTAGTTGCTTTAAGTAGCTCCAGCTTGCTTTTATACCTATTATATAACATTTGAGGTATTAAACCACAATTTATGAATTTGGTTGAAATTTACCATCCTTGATTTATGCTCCTCTTGATTGAGGTTTAAGTTTTAAACTTTTGTTTCCTTTTATTTATTATTTTGCTGTTTAAATAACCCTGTAATGTCTTCTTGAGAGTATGTTTTAGGTTTCCTAAGCTAAATATATAGACATAGAATTGCTGGGTATACCCACACTTTCCACTGAAATCGTTAGTAATAGATATTAAATAAATAGAGCCAGATTGCTCTTCAAAGACATGGAGCCAATTTTCGCTCACTCCTAGAACATATGCACCTTCTATTTTTAATATCTTCATTAAAAACATTTTCTGAACTCACCAGATTAAAGTTTTGATTTTTACATTTAACTTTTTAATCCACAGGGGAATGCTTTTATCTTTGTAAAAAGTGAGGTAGATTCCCAAATGGCTAATCAATAACCCCAGCACCACTTATTGACTAGTTCATTCCTTCCCCACAGATTTGTACCACTTTAGTTACCCATCAAGCTTTCCTGAATACCTTCTGGGCTCTCTTCCAGGTTCCACAGCATCGTTTGTCTTTCCTTGTCCGAGACCACAATTATCTTAATTATTCCAGCTTATTATGACTTGCTATCTGAAAACGGAAGTCCCTATTTTGTTTTTCTTCAACATTTCCTATTTTCCTTGTCCTTTATTCTCCTATACACATTTTAGAATTGACTTGATAGTCTAAAACTGACCACGGTAGTGAGAGCCATTAAAACTATAGAGCTAGAGTATTTTTGGAAGAAAAGGACATTTCAATATTCTTTATTTTTCCTTCCTTCCTTCCTTCCTTCCTTCCTTCCTTCCTTCCTTCCTTCCTTCCTTCCTTCCTTCCTTCCTTCCTTCCTTCCTTCCTTCCTTCCTCTTCCTACTCCTCCTTTTCTTCCCTCTTTCTTTCTCTCTCTTCTTTCTTTTTTCCTTTCCTTTCCTTTCTTTCCTCCTTTCCTCCCTCTCCCTAGCTCCCCAGTCTCTCTCCCTTTCCTCCCAATCTCTTTGTAGAAGCATCTGGTTGATGGACATTGGAATTCTTAGATCTATACTCTATGCATCATCTTTGAATTCTTCTTTCATATTTATGATGATTTAGCTTTTTTCAATTTATTTGTGTAGCATTCTGGGGAAATATCTAGGGTTGATTTTTCAACTGTGTTTCATTTTCTATACTTCCCACTTATTGATGATTTTAATAATTTCTTTCTATTAGCCTTGTTCTTAATGGATGAATTAACCTTTGAATCTTTCAGAAGTTACTGGTTTTGCTGATTTTCAAATGCTCCTTGGTTGCTTTAGGGCATTAGTTCCTTTGTTTACGAATTTTATTAGCTTTCTTTCATGTTGTTGCATTTGCTCAATTGATTGCTGAATATTCATTAGTCTTTTATACCTATGGTTGATATTTTAAACTGCTGTTAGCAGCAGGAGAATACTTCAGTGTTCAAAGGAAAGTTTATGTTTTCCTGGAAGAGAACACAGATTCAACAAGAGACTTCACTCCTTGTCTGTATGTGTCCATGTGTGTGTGCATGCAGCAGAAACATGGCCAGGTTAGGTTTCTTTTTTGTGTTTGTTTTTGTTTTTATTGAGATGGTGTTTAGCTCTTGTTGCCCAGACGGGAGTGCAAGGGCGGGATCTCGGCTCACTACAACCTCTGCCTACCAGGATCTAGCGATTCTCCTGCTTCAGCCTCCGGAGTAGCTAAAATTACAGGGGCCCGCCACCACGCCCAGCTAATTTTTTGTATGTTTATTACAGACGGGGTTTCACTATGTTGGCCAGGCTGGTCTCGAACTCCTGACTTCAGTCAATCCACCCACCTTAGCCTCCAAAAGTGCTGGGATTACAGGCATGAGCCATCATGCCCAGCTAGATTAGCTTTCTTTTAGGGAATACTTATTATGTATTTTTAAGGGCAAGAGCTTTATGTCCTAATGGCTGCACTAAGTTCTCCGGAGTGCAATCCTGCTTCTCTAGTCCCAGGCTCCCATTTTATTGAGTCTAAATGTGGTCTTAGCTGAAGGGCAGTTGCTGAGAGTCAGCTTCTGGAAACAGAATTGGCCCAGCCAACAAGAAAACCACAGCACACTCTTTTAGGCCCCTTGGCCTTTAAATTTAATATTATTTAATGATTCAGCACTGTTGCCTTTCCCCATCAGTTCATTCTCTTCAGAAACGCCTTTCTGTTCTTGGGTGCTGAGGACACATTTCTCGACTTGACAGGATTGCTGAGTATTTGTTTTTATGTCATTGTAGTACGATATTTTCTTTGAAAGAAAAGAGAGAAAGCCAGACAACTTAAACCAGAAGTGTTTAGTCAACAGTTTAAAACTGAGTGATACATCATTTCCATGTGTTCTGTGCTGTCATCAGAATTCAGTGAGATAATATGTTCTCTGCATTGAAAAACCATGTCATAAGTTTGTATTTTTAACAGGACTGAGAACAGTATTTTTACTGTCGAATAACTAAAACCAACTTTTTTTCCAAAAACAGATTAACTCCTCCAAATTATCTAGATACATGTTCCAAAATCTTCAACTTGTTTCAAAATTTAAATGCTTTTTTCCTGATTCAGGAAATAATCTGCTTTTTTCCAAAACACATTAACGTCTCCAAATTATCTACATAAATGTTCCAAAATCTTCAACTTATTGTTTCAAAATTTAAATGCTTTATGATATATTATTCTCAAAATAGCATCTTTCTGTTTTCAAAACTAAGCTGAGAAATATTCTTAGCTTTTGAATTTTAATGCAATGTTTTTGTTTTCTCTTTATTTCTAATTTCTAATACTCAGGTGTTAGATCAATGAGTACTAAGAGTTCTTGGAATAGGGTGTACATAGTGGTATCTCAAATATAAGACTCCAAATGGAGGTTTAGGGTGAATTCTTTCCATTTGCAGCCTATATTTAACACTTTTCTATTTCATTTATAATGTTACGCTCCTGTGGGACAATGGACATACCTCTATTCTAGAATTTCTCATGTCTGTTGTATTTACATTGTGAGTAGCCCAAGGGTGTTTTTATTTTCATCATTAATACTATAAGGAGAAAAATTTCTGTAAAATATCTGTGACTTAATAATTATTCTCTAAATGAATCAATCATATTTTTATAAACATATTTCTCTGCTATACCACGTATAAATGGCTCAAGCAAAGTGGAAGCTTTAAAATAACCATTTTGAGTTTCTCCCATCCAAGTACTAACCAGGCCCGAGCCTGCTTAGCTTCCGAGATCAGACAAGATCGGGCGTGTTCAGGGTGATACGGCTGAAGACCCCATTTTGAATTTCTAAACAAAAATTTAAATAAATACCAATAGCTTAGTATTCACATAAGAAGAATCTACTTGACAATTTAAGGGTTTGTTTTTGAGCTTGTGGTTAGCTACTTAACTTGACCTAATCACATTATTGAATTGTGTATTTAGAACAAAGATCTGCCTCAGCAAATATTTTAACATGTTATTTTGGATTGTGATATGTGCACTCAGCTTTGAGGAAATACGTAGGTTCTTTGATTGCATTTTGAATTAAAAAAAGAGGCAATTAAAATTTATGGTTGTGAAGAGATGGAGAACTGGGAGAGTCTCCTTTTATTATATTTTCTTCCTAAGCATAAATCATTATAACTGCTTTTGAAATAAACACAAATATGACTCAGCAGTCTTATCAGCTATGGCTTCAACCCCCAAGATTTACTGTGTGGCCCTATGAGAATCATAAGTAGCTAAGAAACTCACTTAGGAAATGATGATAACAAAGTAACCTTTTGTGTGCCAGCGACATGGGCTTACTCTGATCATTGCTTGAAAGCAGTAGTAACTGCTGCAGACCTGCATTGCTGTGGGACAGTGAAAATACTTCATGTAGGCTCAGGATCATTTCCATGTGATAAATCATTTTGACGGAATTACCAAGGTTTGATTTTGTTTGAAATGTACTAATCAGATAATGGATGCCCGTGGCTTAGCTGATGGGTAGGAGTGGCATCATAATTGTTTCCTGGTGGCTGTTCAGGGCAGCACTGAGGGGCTGTCTCTGTTAGGGATGTGATTCCATATTGACAGCACTTAAAAAAATCCAAATCAGTAAATAGCCAGAGGAACTTTTGTTTGAAGTAAAAAAAACCAAAAAACAAACAAACAAACAAAAACCCTCCAGGATATGATTCATGAATCAAATTTTTGATAAGTGTAAACTCTGTGGATGCCTTTTTACAATTTTTTTCTATGACTCTCCTTTGCCTATCGCCTGTTTTTCTCTCCCCATAAATAAAGCACTGTACACCTCATACACCATACCATTATTTATATATTCAATTGCAGGCACAGCTTGGTGAAGATGATTTAAGTCCCATCCCAATTAAATGGGACTTGAGGCATGATGATTTGTGTTTGTAGCCAATCTTTGATGTCCAAATTCCAAGTAATAGTAAATCTATTTCTATAATGCTGTCTCCAGCAAGCAATGTGTGGTTATATAAATGGCGCTTCATCCAAGAAATATAATGTGGATGTAGACAAGACTGTATCATCAGTCTATTATTTTCCTACAATTCATTATATTCTCCATTTCAAGATAATTAAGACATTCATCATTTTTATTCTGTAACTTTGGTTTGTATTAGATGAAATGCCATCATTTCTCAGAACATCTTGATTTCCTTATTTTGCCAAGTGACAGGTTTACTTTCAGTATCCTCCAGATGTGTTCTCTTAAAATGGATAAATTAAAATTTCCTGCTGTTCTTCCCTGAGACTTTTTCATTTTGGTAAGCTCCTGAAACTGGCAAGTCAGGAAACCATACTCCCTCCTCTCCAAGCAAAGAATCGTTGTGTTGTGGAGCAGATCTGCAGACATAGATTATAATCCCAGCTCATTTAAGACTTGCCGAGTCAAGTTTGTAAGTCATTAAACTGCAATGTAGCTTCATTTATTAAGTGGATTACTTCCTGACCTCAATGTGTCCTCTAAAATGAACCTGAAGTACTTTGTGCTTTGTAAGAATCTCATAATATGTTTGCAATAAAGCAGCACAGTGCAAATGAACTCTATTAAAATTGTGTTAGCAGAGGCAAGTAATCAAATTTCATAAGTGGAGGAATAGAAATGTACTTAAAAAATGATGCTGACTAATACTAAACTCCAATGGTTTGAAAACAATGTGATAAAAGCAACAAAAAAGCCTCACTCAGATTTTATTCATACTTCTAAGTAAAATTACTTAAATATACTTAAACTTTATCTGTGTATCCAGTTTCATACAAGCGTACATTTGCATGATTGGAAGGGATTTCTGCAACTATTTAATCCAACTACTGTCTCCATCTCACCCTCACTGGATATTTTTATTTTTTTATATTACCCTTGATAAAAGATTATTTAGCTGCAACTGAAGTATCACTAATGATACAAACTTCATTATCTACATACCCCTAGCTGCTTGAAAATTCCTCCAAATTTTGCTTTCTTATGAATTCTACTCATTGATATTTGTTTTGCCCTCTGAGGAAACAGGAGAAAATATTGAAACAACTGTATTGTGTACACTTACGCCTTTTACATTCTAAAATAATTATTATATACCAAATGTTTTAGTTCTCAGAAGATTTTCCTTTTGTTGTGGCATTCTGTGGCATTCTTCTCCCTTTGGCACTCACTGCTATACACGATCCACTTTGTATGTGTCTTTCTAAAGGACTTGGCTCACATTAGTGTGAACTCCAGGGACTTTACTAATGGCCCAAGCAGTCAGGATCTGATCAGCATATTCTCTATTATATTGTGAACTAACAGAAGTTCACCTGCCAAGACACAGGTCTAAAGAGGGATCCTTCCTTTTTTCTCTTTCAGATAGAGCCTCTCAAAGAATGGGTGCCTTCATTCACTCAAGAAATACCTTGTGAGTACATGCAATTATCAGACATTTTTCTATGTGTTAGAGATCTACAGTGGACAAGACAGAGTTGACACCTATTCTCATGGAGTTCACAATACAGAAGAGGAAAACAGAAAAAAGTTACAATTTGGGGCTCCCTAAGTAAAAAATCAGGTTCAAAAATGGACAGTAATTTATAAGTGGGAGGATATAAATTAGATTAGGTAGTTCATGAAGTTGTCTTTGGGGAGAGGCTGTTTCAGGTCAGTTCTGATGGTAGAGGAGTAGGAAGTCACCCATCACATAATTAAAGTGGCCTCCTGTCACTCTGCAAGTCCTCTGCTCCAGTGCATAGTATAGCTTTGTTCCTCTAGGGTGACTGTCCTCAATGGCTGTCAGCTCCTCTGGACCACATGGAAGGTTTGCCATCCATGCTACCTGGACTCCAGCTGGGCTCCTCAACCAGGTGCAAAGAGCTTTCTTTAGAAGTCTGCATTAACTTTATAGGGCTGCCTTAACAAAATAAAACAAACTCAGATGGCTTAAAACAACAAAAACTGTTATCTTTTAGTTGTGAGCCCTAGAAATCCAAAATCAAGGTTTCAGCAAGGCCATGCTTCCTCTGAAGGCTCTGGGCAAACCCTCCTTTGACTCTTCTCATTTTTGATGGTTGCCCACCATCCTTGGTGCTCCTTGATTAGTAGATGCCTCACTCCTATCTCTGCCTCTCTAGACATGGCCTTCTCCCTGGCCAAATTCAACAACAGGAGTCATTGAATAAAGATCCACCTTAATCTAGGATAGACTCATCTTAACTTTATTATATCTGCCAAGACACTATTTCCAAAATAGGTCATGGTCACAGATACGGAGGACAGGATTTGAATGTAACTTTTTCAGGGATGTAATTTAATCTACAACACCCCCAATGTTCTCACATACATTGAAGAGCTTTGAGCTGACAGCAGATAGGACTCCTTTTTTCAGCCAACTTCTCTTAAACTATCAGTGAAAACTCTCTTCTTATTACGTCTAGCTTTTTTGGAGGAAGCTTCCTTAAAACAAGCAAACAAAAATCTTGCTTGGGCCCCTAGTGACAGAACTGTTTTTTAATAAAAAAAAAATTTCAACCATAATTCTTTCACTCTCAGAGAGAAAACTGCCATAGGAATCAGAGCAGATAAGTGGTAGAGTGAAACATAGAAGTGGGGGCTCAACTGGATGTTTAAATAAGAGAGGAAGAAGGGAAATTTATTTCTTCAATTTATCCTCACATTTTTAGAACACTGTAAATTATTATGTGAATATATGTGTACAAGTATGTACATATGATGATGTCTGTGGTTGTGTGTGTTTTTGAAATTTATGGTAGATGCAAGTTTTATGATTATTGGAAAAATAAATTGCAGAGTGGAGCAGCAATAAATCAAGAGATTCAATCCCAGTCTTATTTGTATTTTTGTTCATTAGGAAAATTTTCTACTACTGTATCATCAATCATAAGATGCATGTTTTATTTGTATTTTAACATCTTCAAGATCGGGGTGTATCTTACAAATGAAAGTGTTTTCCAATCCTTGTTGGTTAGGGGGAAGTTAGCATGGGCTAGCTCTCAATGCCTTTAAATGCATAAATGTGGAAATAGATGCGCATATTTTCATAGCCACTTCAGTTGAGTTATGTGCATTATTGATATCACACATGCTGATTTTAATTACCATTGCTAATGTCTCCAAAAAGATTACACTGTACTTTAGCTTTGCAATTAAAATTTATTGCATGTGAAGAAAAGGGAAAACAGAACTGTGAAAAATAAACCCATGTCTAAACAATGCTAAAAGCATCCTTTCAATAAGTGTGAAACAAAATTTTTATATAATAAGCAAGCCTTGTATTATAGTTTAACTAGTAACATTTTTTCTTGGCAGCACATAAAATAATGGTTCATCTTCAATAAATGGCATCTTCGAGTCAAGGATATTCAGTAATTTGTTCCCTCAAGTACAATGAAACAGAAGCTTTTCAAAATGCAGGCTTTCGTAACTTCCCAACTTCTAGACTAATAGCTAAGAAAAAAAGAAGCTCTTTGGTAGTGAGTAAACAGCATCAGAAGACTCAGGGAAAAATGACTATACCTGTTAAAAATCTGAAGATTCAGAATCCCATTAGTTCTTAAGAATCCCATTAATACCACCCTGGTCCAAACCATCATCATTTCTCACTGGAGCAGTCATGACAGCCTCAAAAATGGCCTCTGCAAACTCTCCAATGGTTTCCCATTGCATTCAGAAGAAAATCTAAATATCTTAACAGTACCTGCAAGGCTCCACCTTATTGAACTGGCCCTGCCTAGCTGGCTGACCTCATCTCCTCCTCCCCTCTCTTCTTTCATGGTGATTCAGTCACAGCAAACTCTTTCTGTTTCTTTCTTTCTTTCTTTTTTTTTTGACTTTTCTTCAAGCTCTTAGTTACTGCCTTCGTACTGGCTCTTCTCTCATCTTGCAATGTTCTCCTTCCAGGTCTTTCAATGACTTGCTGCTTCTTGTCATTCACCTCAGAGGGGACGAGCTCATAGTATATTTAATTTGTTAACTTCTTAGATGTCTGTATTCCTTTCCCATAAAATGTAACTGCATCAGAGGTGGGGACAGCAGGGGCTTGCCTGCCTTTCCACTGCTATGTCCTAACACTATACTGTTACTATATGTTGAATGACTAAATAAATAAAGTGTAACTGGACCATTTAATATAAAGGAAAAATGCTTTAATGGGCTAGGATGATCTATAAAAGCCAGCCTATTTACATAAAAATCAAAAAGCATTTCAGAAGAAATTGGAAGCACAGGAGATAAAAAATGAAAAATTGTAAAGAAATGGAAGCAAAGAGTGATGGAATCTAGCCATGATGGGAGTGACTTAGCCACAGAGTAGGACTGCTTATGTTGATGATATGTAACAAACACTAACATCGGAGAAGAGATACAGATGGTAGAGCAGCTTGGAAGTCTTGAGATGAGGAGCGCTCATCTGTTACATGCAAAGCCCTCATGGCAGTGAATGTGCTCCACTCCAGGCTGCCAAACAGCTAAGCTTGGCAGTCTGGGGGCCAGGAGGTGGTATTCACTATATTGGATACAGTAGTACTAATAATACTTATATTTCCAAAACATTCCTAGCAGAGTCAAAAGCCTGTGAGGGTCAGGGCAGGTAATATGAATGAGAGAAGCAGGCTGGGTCAGGCAAGCTCATGCTCCATTTAAAGGGGCCAGCTGCTACTCAGAAGCCATGGCTGCCCTGTGGGTATTCAGGCCAAGCGTGATGAGATATTCTCATTTTCTTAGAAAGAACAGATATCTGGATTTTTATAAAAAAAAATTTTCTGGTTTTCAACATTGGGAACAAAATCAACTTATAAAAAGACACCATGAACCAAACAAAAACAGATCTGTAGTCTAAATCTAACTCACAGGTCACTAGTTTGCAACCCCTACTTTATCACTTTGAAAATTCTATTTCAGTATTTTTTTTTAAATATCCAAGGACCTTAAAAAAAGTATAAAATTTAAAATTTTGATTATGGAATGAGCACATTCTTATTTTAGAAGTAGAATTTGAGAGTACAGAAAAACATCACAATTTGTAAACCAAAAGGTTAATGTTCCTATGCCAGATAACATTCTGATGTTTGCTTTTCTATAATTAAGATTAATAATCACTAATGAAATGCACATATATGTATTTACACACTCACAAATATCCTTACATATACAGGCACATCATGTTTTATTGTACTTCACTTGTTGCACCTCATAGATATTGTAATTTTTACAACTCAAAGGTTTATGGCAACCTTGCAATGGGCAAGTCTACCAGCACCATTTTCCAACAGGATGTGCTCACTTTGTGTCTGTGGCACACTTGGTTAATTCTCGGAATATTTCAGTCTTTTTTCATTATTACTATATCTGTTATGGTGATCTATGGTCAGTGATCTTTGATGTTACTCTTGTTATTATTTTGGGGCACCACAAACTGTGTCCATATAAAATTGCAAACTTGATCAATAAATGTTGTATGTGTTCTGACTTCTCCATTGACCCTTGGGCCTTCCTATTCCCTGAGACCCAACAATATTGAAATGAGGCCAATTAATAACCCTACCATAAACTCCAAGTGTTCAAGTGAAAGGAAGAGTCACAGGTCTTGCTCTGTAAATCAAAAGCTAGAGATGAGTAAGCTTAGTGAGCAAGGTATGTCGAAAGCTGAGATAGGCAAAAGCTAGGTCTCTTAAACAGCCAAGCTGTGAATACAAAGGAAAAATCCTTGAAGGAAATTAAAAGTGTTATTTCAGTGAACACATGAATGATAAGAAAGCAAAACAACTTTATTGCTGATATGGAGTTTGAGTGTCTGGATAGAAGACCCAACCAGCCACATTTTCTTAAGCCAAAGCCTAATCTAGAGCTAGGATCCAACTCTCTTCAATTCCGTGAAGGCTGAGAGAAGCAAAGAAGCTGCAGAAGAAAAATTGGAAGCCAGTACAGGTTAGCTTATGAACATTAATAAAAGAAGCCATCTCTGTAACATGAAAGCACCCAGAGAAATAGCAAGAGGTAATGTGGAAGCTGCAGCCAAGTTATCAGAAGAACTAGTAAAGATCCTTGATGAAGGTGGCTATACTAAAAACCAGACTTTTAATGTAGACAAAACACCCTTCTATTGGGAGCAGATGCCATGCAGGACTTTTATAGCTAGGAAGGAGAAGTCAGTGGTTTGCTTCATAGCTTCCAAGGACAGACAGTTTGCTTGTTAGGGACTACTGCAGCTGGTGACTTTAAGTTGAAGCCAGTGCTCATTTATTATTCTCAATATCCCAGGGCTCTTTAGAATTATGTGATATTTACTCTGCCTGTGCTCAATAAATGAAAAAAACAAAATGTGGGTGACAGCACATTTGTTCACAGAGTGGTTTAGTGAATATTTTAAGCATACTGTTGAGACCTGCTGCTCAGAAAAAAAAGAGATACCTATCAAAATATTATTGCTAATTGACAAGGCACTTGGTCAAACAAGAGCTCTGATGGAGACATACAAGGAGATTAAAAATGTTTCACGCCTTCTAACAGAACATCCATTCTGCAGTCTGTGCATTAAGAAATAATTTTGGCTTAGAGGAGCAAAGGAAGTGGTTTCTTGAGATAGAATCTGCTCCGGGTAAAGATGCGATGAACATTGTTAAAATGATGAAAAAGCCATCAGAATATTACATATGCTTTGTTGAAAAAGCAGTGGCAGGGTTTGAGAGGATTGATTCCATTTTGAAATAAGTTCTAATATGGGCAAAATGCTATCAAACAGTATCACAAGCTACAAAGAAATCTATCACGAAAGGAAGAGTCAATAGATTCAGCAAACTTCATTGTTGTCTTATTTCAAGAAATTGCCACAGCTACCCCAACTTTCAGTAACCACTGCACTGATCAGTCAGTAGCCATCAATGTCAAGACAAGACCCTCCACCAGCAAAAAGTTTATGACTTTCTGAAGTCACAGATGAGCTCTAGCAATTTTTACCAAAAATGTTTTTCAATTAAGATATTTACATTGTTGTTTTAGACATAACAAATTGCATGCTTAATAGGCTGTAGTATAGTGTAAGCATAACTTAGATGCACCGGGAAAGCAAAAAGTTTGCATGATTTGATTTATTGTAATATTTGCTTTATTGCTATGGCCTGGCACTCAACTAACATCTCTGAAGCAGGCCTGTATGTACATAGCTAGATAGCTTTATGTCCTGTTTTCTCTCTTATCATTAGATTATAATAATAAAATATTTCCTAGTTAAATTTCTTGCGAATATTATGTTAAAAGCTGCAAAGTATTCCATTTTAATCATGTATGATAATTTATTTAAAGTTTTCTTTATTTTGGATGTTGACATTGCTTTAATTTTTACTAGGACAACTTAATGAACATCTTTATGCCCAAACATTGGTTTGTCACATTATTTCATTGGACGTGATTGCCAGAAGTAGAATTATTAAGTGAAATGTTGATGAATGAAACCAAATTAAGCCAAAATATTTTGTCACAAAATCTAGTTGCAAGAGCAGTTTTGAAAATGCTTAACGTATTCCTTTCCATCATTAAAAACATAAGGAGACATAAGACTTTGCTATTTGCTACAAATTTATTTAATTACCAGTAAGAGTGATTGCATTTTATGTGGTGATCAGCTACCACATATGTTGAAGCCAGCCTAATTTTTGTGTTTTGTAGGTCAATCTCTTTTTCCCCCCTTGGTTGGGTGATTATTAACATTTTTTTATCCTTGAAATTAAAATTGCTATAATGCAATAAATATTAAAATTTATTTTCCATGGAACACAATGAAAGTTTTCATTGTAGGTACACAGACTTCCATCCAGTTCAGCAAAGATTTCCTCATTTACCATTATTGCATTTCTATTTCTCATATTTGGTTCTTAGTAATTTGTAGGTTGGCTTCCCATTCTCAATTTTTTCTCTTATTTTATTTTCTCTATTAATTTGGTTGTTAACATCATTTAATTCAGTTTTCTACCTTTAATGTTTTGTTTTTTGATTGCCACTGATGCTGACTTTAAATTTGTTGCTGCATTTGGGGGATATTCATATTATTTTCTCATTGTATTCAGTTCCTTTTTCACATTTGTTTTCATCTTAAGCCTTTCTCTTCCTATGAATTCCTTCTTTCTGTAAGAGGCCCTGCTTTCTCACATTCCTCTGAATGTATCAAACATGTTTTCTAAAAGCTCCTAAAACATTTGGCCTCGTGCCTCTGTCCTATTAGTATAGATAATTGTGTCAAAATACTGGGAAAAAAGACAGAACACATGGGCTCTTCACCACAAGGGCATGTTTCTGCTTACAATTCACATTCCACTTCCAACTTTTAGCAGAAACGTGTCAGTTTCTGTCATGTCAGGTTCTCTGAGAAGCAGATGCCAATGTGGAGTTAGAGATTTATTGTAAGTTTTGTCCATGAAAGATGAGGAGGAGAGGGAACAGGAGTAGCAAAAACCTTCACAGGGCAATTCAGGTCTGAATCCTGTGAAAGGAAAGGGTGACGGGAGGAGAATTGGGCAGAAAGAGGTTCAGAATGTGGTGCCAGGTCTGAGAGCATTTTGGCTAGCCACTGGACAGTTTCTCTAGCGCAGAAACTACCCATTAGGGGAGTCTTACATTGGGTAGAAATTGGCAGGTCTCAGTCCCTCTACTGTGCATATCATCAGCTGGGGGTTACCTGGGGACAGGAGGTGAGAGAGAGGGATCTCTGCAGGGTACCCTGAAGGCACTGCAGCAGGAGAGGAACTTGCAGCAGTCTCTCTTGAAGGAAGATCCAAGGAAATGCCACCATAGCCGGGACAGAGGATAACTAGAGAATAAACACCTTTCCATCTAAACATTTCAATTTCTGATCCCAACATGTCCTAGTTACTAAAGATGTTTTTCTAGTCTCTTCTGGAGGTGGCATTTCTTCCCACATAAAACAGCAAGAGTGAGCAACGGCCAGTAGGTTTGACAAGACTCAGCAGTCTTCATGACATGTCGATAGTCCATTATCTTTACTGAGCACTATGTATTTGAAAAAGCATGTCTGTTCTATAATACTAATCTATCACTTGACCTAGGTCACTGGCTTCCGATAATTCTTCAATCTTTTCTACAGTGTCTTCTTACATAATCTGCCAGCTCCCTGTTTTAATTTTGTTGTCTGCTTCCAGGGCTTATGTCAACTTGCAACGGAGAAATGATTCCTGGTGATGTCCTTCTTTTGTGCCATCTTCATCTGAAGAGTTTAACGATTTTGAATCACATCAACTTACTCCAATGTACTGCCCTCCAAGGCATTCCACTACATTTAAAATTAACACTCCATTTCTTACCATGGTGTACAAGGTCCTATGTGATCTGCCTTCTGACCTCGTCTTCTTTTGCTGATTCTCCTTGCTCATCATAATCTAAACTCCTTGGTTTGCTTACAGTTCCTTGACTACCTGAAACTCTATCTGAGCTCTGGATTCTTAATTCTGCTTATATCAGTTTTTCTCCAGAGCCTTGCACCATGAGACTTTTGCTCTCAAGTATCAATGCCTCAGAAGCCTTCCTTGACCTCCCTACTTAGAATACAACCTCCGTCGTCTACCACCTCCACTGTCTGTTTTCCTAGCACGCTTCCTGGTCATCCCATCTCCTGCTTTGATCATGCTGTCATCAGTTTTGCCCAGTATTTTATTGCTACTTTGTGTCAGCTCTTCTGTAGACTTGGCACAGAGATTCAGGATACTCATATACAAGTTAGATCAAATGAGGCCTAATCCATGGTAGAGCAGGGTGGGAGACGAGACCTCAAGACTTCTAAGGAATTTGAGTTAACTAATCTGAGCTGTACCACTACCTGGATCTGATTCTTTACCCTGGTGTTTTATTGTCTGAAATTATATTATTTACATGTTGTGTTATTTAACATCTGTCTTCCCCATCAAGAAAGGAAGTGCCAGGATGTCAAGAGCTGGGGTTTGTGGCATAAATTACTATATGCCTGACCCTCCAACAGTAACTGGCACATGGAAGGAATATCAATAAATATTTGTTTAGTAACTGAATGAGTGAATAATGAAGGAATGTCTTTCTCTGAAGGAAGTGTATTTTACACTCACAGCACAGCTTCTCAAACCTCAGCTATATGCATGGTAATCACAATAACTTTGACAGAGAAGACTTACGGAATATATTACAGAAGGTCTTGGGAGGAATATTGGAACACACATTGTTTAATGAGGGATATCATCAACATCATCTCCTATTAGGAAATGCAGATTGGGCATTGTGACATGTAACCAGTTTAGCTAGCGTCTCTGCAGCCAAGGCTGGTGCAGGTTTGGGATGCTGATCCTCTCAGAGCTGTCTATTTTCATTTCTCTTCTGGGCCTCCCCATGGCCTCAAACCATGCTAGCTTGTCCTTCCTTTCCACTTTCAGTATCTGACCTCCAAAGCAACAATGTTTGCCTCTCCTGATGGGCTCTGCCTGTATTTTCTGTGCCTCGAGTAAAATTGTCAATTGAACTGCAGGTCATGTTATAACATAGTATATATTTTGCCACCTTATACACATTTGAATTTTTAAAACAACTTTCAGGGGACTTGTTTTTAGTTTCATACTGGGGAATTTTCCTAAACCAACGGAAATCTATGTTGGACTAATTTTTTCTCAGCACCACTACTTCTAAGTGCGTACCTCTCTCATTTGCATTGAAATACCAGCAACTCCAGTCATTTATTTCTTAGATATTTCCCTCAAACATGATGATCTTCTTGGAGAAGATGAACCATTTCTTCTCACCATGTTAGAATATTTTAAACCTGAATGGAAACATGTGGTTCAGCTCTAGTTGCTTTGGTTATGATATCTGGTAGACATACATGGTTTATTTTTTGGATTTCCACATTCAGAGACTATTTAAGACAAAACGAAAACAAAAAACCAACACAAACAATATGTGAATTAGGAAAACAGTGATGACTGTCTTTTCTCTTTAAAAGCTCTTTCACTGTAGGAAAATACGACTTAAAGAGCACACTTAAAGGTCGGTAGCAGCACATGTTGTGTGTTGCTTATTTCAGAAGCAGAAGCCTGGAGTGTGGAGCCCTCTTCATGGACTGAAGTGTCCAGGCTACTTTTTCTATAAGCGTGTAACATTCTGCCAACCAAGGAAATTCAGTAGTGTAACATTTGCTGTAATCAGAGTCTGGCTTCAGGGAAACTGAAAACATGATTTGCAATTTTTAGTCTGATACCAAGGGCTCTTCAATTTCAGCAGAAACAAAATGAGCTTTATTATTCAGTGCCTGCTCTGACTGAGTAACCTCCTTTTTCTCCATTTTTTTCTCTCTAATAAATTACCTCTGCTTAATCTTGCAGATTTTTATGCAAGCAGGATTGGAGCTGAAAAAACAAGTCATTTGTGTTAAGCAATGGTGGGTTGTTCTTATTAATTGATTAAGCTGCCCTGAGTTGTTTTGGGAATCATAAGAAGGTAAATGTTGTGAATTGATTATTACATCGCTGTTTAATAGATGCCATGCAGTATTTTTTACTTCATAAGTTTGTGTAAAAATGCAGTAATACTTGTTTCACGGATGAGGAAAAAAGAGAAAAAGGTCTTTCACAAATTATGAGAATGAGGGGTAGCCATGTGGTTTCCAAGGATAACAATGCCTTTTTCCACATCATTCCCTGCAATAGTGCAAAGCATCTCAGGTTGTCAGCAACAATAGTGCAAGATGCCTGGTGCTTCATGCTCCAAAGCCTACTGCTACTGTCTTTCTAACTAGTATCTGGTAAGATATGGAGAGAGCTGATAGACAGGCTCTTGGGTGACAATACTCTTCATCACTCATGCATATAATAATTATGTTCTTAGCATTACTTAGTTTTTAAAACAGGTTAAAAGTTATGCACTCTCTATTTGGCCAAACTTGAAATTCTTTTAGAACCATGCATTCTCTCCCACAGTCAAAAATATTTCAACTAATATTTTAATGGATATTATAAATATAACTATATTAGTGCCTTTTAATGAAGACATATTTGCAGACATTAGATTTGGTCAGATGGTCGGATATTCAAGCCCTTCTTTGTTCTGAAATAATATGTGACTGTGGGCAATTTAGCTCCTCTCTATTACTAAGTGTGTAAAATGAGAATAACTATAGGTAACAAGAGGGTGGCTGTTTGGATTCAATAACATAAAAAGGATATAAACTTCTTTGCATCCTAGAATTAGTAAATAACATAAGACAAACATGAGAATAATCAGTAACATTCTTTCCAATCAGGAGTGGCATGTAGTGTTACGTGGCATCTCAGTGCCATCACTGAGGGACCCCCACTTGGGGGTATGTTAATTCCTCCTAGCTAAGCAGTTGCATTGTTAGAGGCTGGGAAGGGACTGTCTGCCTAAGAACCATGCAGAAAAAAGGCAGATTTAGAAGATGGGTGCAACACAGTGTAGCAGGTATGGGTTGCAGGCAGAGTGAGAGAATAAAAAAGGTTAATACCATATGAGAGTTGCAATGCACAATAAAGAGCATAGCAAGAAACAAATTATCTGGAATGAATGGTGTTTGTGTTCGGAGCAGAATTTGCTCAGGCTCCTGAGTTGTTTTCTTCAGCATCATGTTTCAGGCCTGTGTTGTCCAAGGAAGCCACATTGTCCAGGCCTGCAGGTCCTTCAGGGTCATTTCCTCTATTTCTGGGACCAGGTTGGGTTCTAACCATGCTATGGTAAGGTTTGACGCATTGTGCTGGAATCCAAAGAGGGCCTGAGCAGGTGAGAACACGAGCATATCTTCTTCCCCATGTTAGCAAATAATTTTGACCACACCATAAATTACTGTTTACATCTTTCCATAAAACTACAGGTTTTATGTTTTGAGAGGTTTTGGCAAAGTGCTTTTCTATAGCTTATTGAAATTTGTCATCTAAATTTAAGAAATTAAGGGTAAATAAGGTTTATGCTAGCAGTGTTGCAGGGTCCTTACTCATGTTCCAACTTTTTTGTTTTCTGAGCATATTTTTAAGGGTGGAGTAAACTACTTTTTAGGCAAAACTACAAGATTGCGAGATAAGAACTGAAGTAGTTTGTCAGCAGGAAGGACATGTTCTATGTGGCCTGAATAATCACAGAATGCTAGCTGAAGATCTAGAGATAGGAGCAAGACTGCTTCGAATTGGTTTTTACTCAAAGGAATTCTTTTTTTTTTTTTGTGACGGAGTTTTGCTCTTGTTACCCAGGCTGGAGTGCAATGGCGCTATCTCGGCTCACCACAACCTCCGCCCCCTGGGTTCAGGCAATTCTCCTGCCTCAGCCTCCTGAGTAGCTGGGATTACAGGCACATGCTACCGTGCCCAGCTAATTTTTTGTAATTTTTAGTAGAGACGGGGTTTCACCATGTTGACCAGGATGGTCTCGATCTGCTGACCTCGTGATCCATCCGCCTCGGCCTCCCAAAGTGCTGGGATTACAGGCTTGCGCCACCGCTCCTGGCCACTCAAAGGAATTCTTATTACATCAGGGTCATAACCTAGCAACAAATTGCATCATTTGCTGCCTAAATAGCTGGATACAGGGAGATAGTGTTTTAGTCCTGGTATATGAGCAAAAAACCCATTCTAGGCAGTGCAGTACTGGGGCCATCTGTCCTATTAATCCTGTTGGAGAAGGTTTAGTAGGAAAAACAAACAATTGAATTGAATATTTTGGGTCTATGCAGTCTAGTTGCCCCTGATAAAGAGCTTGCTCTAGTTTCTCAATTTCCTTTTTTGCTGCAGGGGTTAAATACCTGGGAGCATCTAGGGCTGTATTCACCTTTAGGATGAAAACAGGTTTTGCAACTTATCAGTAATTATGCCCAAGGGGAGGTGAAGTCAGTTAATATCGCCCAGTAATTTTTCATCATTATTTAAGGTATGTAGTTTCTAGTATTTAATTTAACTTTCTGTGGCCTTACTGATCAGGAAGTTCTTATGTATCCAAGATATTTCCAAGGAGAGGACATTTGTACTTTTTCAGGTGCTATGATTAAACCTCTTACCTGTGTATTCCTTTAGACAGAGGCATATAAACTTAAAAGTACCAGCTCTGTTCAGGCTGCTAATAAAATATCATCCATGAAATGAATAATCTTGCAATTAGGAAATACTTTTTACTGGGGAGTAAAGCCTGTTTTACATGATACTGACACATCGTAGGACTGTTCAATATTCCTTGAGGAAGTACTTTCCATTGAAATTGACAAGCTGGCCTTTCATTATTGATAGCTAGTATTGTAAATGCAAATTTTTCTCTGTCGTGTTCTGCAAGGGGAATAGTATAAAAGCAGTGTTTTAAGTCAATAGTGACTATAGACCGATTTTGAGGAATCACTGTGGGGGAAGGGAGCCCCTGTTGAAGAGGCCCTATAGGTTGCAGATTAACATTAATAGCCCATAAGTCATGCAAGTCTCCATTTGCCAGATTTTTTTGGAATGACAAAAATGGGCAAATTCCAAGGGTTGTTAGATGGTTCTATGTGGCCATCTTCTAATTGCTCCTCACCTAATTCATGGGCTCATTGTAATTTCTCTACCTTTCAAGGCTACTGTTCTACCCAAATAGGATTTTGAGAGAGCTGTATTACAAGTAGGGGAGGAATAACAGTGGCCATACTTAGAAAGAGGCTATATGGTAGTTGTTTGCTATGGCCTCAATTAATCTTTCTGTAAATAGGCTAATGGCTCCGTTTTCTCTAATGCTTTTTCTTATCTCTTTATAAATGTTATAAAAATGGGTTTATACACCTGATTGCCTTGTCAATCTTGCATTACCAGGCAGGCCAAGAGCTCCCCTTCTAATGCTGCTTGCCTAAGACAGGGTCCCATAGCTGGAATGTCTCCCTTGTTTTTTTTCAATTTATTTGGGGAGGGGCTCAGGGGAAACTTCCATTTCCTCTGTGGCACTTTTACCCGGCAATTACAGGGCTGAAGGAGAAGGTGGAGGCAGTAAGGTAGGTGATGGTTCCTCCTCCCTTGCCTTTTTAGGCTCTTCTGTGTAGAGCAGGACCATAGCAGCCCTAACTAAGGCCCATAACATTAAAGATGTTACTGGGGACCCACTGCCTTGTGCATGATGTTGTTTAAGATTTCTCCCCACTTATTCCCAGAGCCCTATGTCTAGCATACCTTCTTCTGGGAACCATGGATTGTGAGATTGCATTAGGTCCTGTAATTGAGCTTGCAAAACCAAGGCTCTGCTAGCTTTAAGAAGCTGTTTCAATACTTTTCTATACTGTTTCTGTTGTGCTGATAACTCTTGTCCCATGATGAAACCCTAGCTTGAACAATTCCCTCAAACTTGAAAATCTTGAGTGAGCACACATGACTTACTGACTTACTGACTGTGCAGTCTCCTCACCTTCATTTTTGAGGGTTCCTTCATGATTTGTTGCTGTGTTCCACACACAGATGAACCAGCTGCTGAGTCTGTCGTGCAGACTCTGGCTGAGTGACAGGTGAATGGAGTATGCAGACACAGACTTGACTGTCAGTGTGGCTGGGAAACTCCTGCCAGAGTCAGTAGCAGTGCTGATAAGCTGGCGATGCTCACATTTATTTAGTACAGATTTAATGACAAAGGCCTAGAGCAAACACCATTTGTGGGTGATTAACATTGTTGACCCCCCAAGTAAGAGCAGTCCTGTGCAGGGATGATCAGAGGTTGGTTTCTGGAGAAATAAGTAAACAAACCTAACTAGACACATTCGTTTGCACTCCCTTGTTATCTGCCCTTTGCCATTAGCTCAGGGTTAGAGGATTAGGCTGCCTTCAGCCATAACCCTTTTCCAAAGCTTTTGCAAGACCTCCTGGCCTTCCAAGAAGGTTTGTGTCTTTCCTATAATTTTTCCCACCACCCTGACCAATCTCCTATAGGCTCAGTGTCTAAGATTTAGAAGTAATTAGTAAATGAATTCACTCATCAATGTTTACTGGGGACTTAATATGCCCGAGTCACTGTTCTAGACCTGTGCTATCTAATATTGTAGCCACTAACTGCATGCAGCTATTGAGCACTTAAAATGTGTCTAGTCCCAATTGAAGTGTACTGTAAGTATAAAATACATGTGGCTTTTAAAGATTTGAAATAAAGGAAGTAAAATATTATGTTAATACTTATTTACTGACTAGATGTTTAAATAATATTTGGATATATTATGGCAAATTAATGTTATGAAAATTAATTTCATATTTATTTTTTAATGCGTTTACTGAAACATTCAAAATTACATAAGTAGCTCACATTTGTGGTGCATACATATTACATTTCTTGTGGACAGTGCTGGTCTAGATGCTGAAGAAAAAGCAAACCAGAAAATGTCATGGCTATTGTAGAGCTTAGATATCAAGGATTGGGGATACATAATACAACGTAAATGAATAAGTACAGCCAGTCTTCATTATTTCCAGGTTCTGTGCTTGCAAATCCTTCTACTTGCTAAAGTATATTTGTAACTTCCAAAATTAACAATTACAAAGCTTTTGTGGTCATTCACACATAGATACAGGATGGCAAAAAATTTGAGTCACTCTGTGCACATATTCTCAGCTGAAGTTAGTCACAGCTATGCTTTGCATTCTTGTTTTAACTCTCATAATGTAAATGGGTTTCTTTTGTGTGTATTCTACTTGGTGTAACATTTTTCACATTTTTGTGCTTTCTGTTGATTTTGCCATTTACACCGGCCCCAACAGTGCTGAAACGAAGTCTAGTGTTCTTAAGCAAAGCAAGGCTGTGATGTGCCTTAAAGACAGACAATAAGTACGTGTGATAAGCTGCTTTCTGGTATGAGTTACAGTGCTGCTGGTCAAGAATTCAATGTTAATGAATCAACAATATATATTAAATCACATCTTTCAACAGAAACACACATAAAACGAGGATATATATTGATCAGTTCATCGAAATTTTGTGCCCAGAGACTCACAGGAACCTCACCCTATATTTCTCTTAGGAACAATGGTTCAGTATTTGCTAATGCAGTTTTCACAGAAACTTTATAGTACATAAGTACCATGATTAATGATAATCTATTTTATATAATATAATCCCAGGTACGGAGAAGTGCTTCTAAGTAGAGTATGGGGATAAAAAGGGATAGACGTGACTGGGCATGGTGGCTCACACCTGTAATCCCAGCACTTTGGGAGGCTGAGGCAGGTGGATCACTTTCACCTCAGGAGTTGGAGACCAGCCTGAGCAACATGGTGAAACCAAGAGTCTACAAAAAATTTAAAAAAAATTAGCCAGGCATGGTGGTATGCACCTGTGGTCCCAGCTACTTGGGAGGCTAAGGTGGGAGGACTGCTTGAGCCCAGGAGGCAGAGGTTGCAGTGAGCCAAGATCACACCTCTCCACTACAGCCTGAGAGAGAGAGAGAGAGAAAGAGAGAGAAAGAAAGAAAGAAAGAGAAAGAGAGAGAAAGGAAGGAAGAAAGAAAGAAGAAAGAAAAAAGAAAGAAAGAGAGAGAGATGGATGTGATCATTTAGAAAGGACAATGTACTAATTTAGACACTAAATTAGAAAGGACAGTGTGGAAGTCTCACAGAGGTTGTGAAATTTTAGAAAATGAACTTGGGATCAGCTGGTGGCTGGATCATTCATGCCTGTAAGTCGTCTGAGGCCTTGGCTTTGCTCAAGCTATTTCTTCTCCATATAATGTTCTTGTCCTCAGAACAATTCCCCCTTCCTTGCTTTTCCTATTGTCTTTAAAGAAAAATGTCAAGAGCAAAATTAGTTGACAGATTATTCTTTAAAATAAAGGAATAAAACAAAAGAAAATAAGAAAATAAAGGGTGCAACAACAACCACTCCAACTTGGTAAACAAAATTGCTGTAAGAATCTAACAAAAATCTTTATGGGAATTGGAAATCATCAAATAAAATATATTACATTTTGAGAGATTAGAAGGCTTTGGAGGATTTTGAGGGGGCGATAAGCTCATATTTACATTTTAAAGCATCATTCAGGGTTCAAGAGAATAAACAGGAGAAGAATATAAAAACAGAGACAAGTTAAGTGGTATGAGAATGAAATGATGTAAATAAATCCCTTATCCCAGTGCCTGGTACATAGTAAGTGCTCAGTGCCTGTTAACGAATACTGTTATTCCTAATGCTTCTACTTCCTCTCATTTCCATTCTCAACTTGGTTTTCCTTTCCACTGGCCATGTGGTGCTTGCCAGTTCTGTGAGTGCTGTTATCATTAGGTTTATGAATCTCTAAGATCTGTTCTTGGTTTCTTTCTGACCAAGGAAGTTAGCCTTGAAAGCTTTATTCATGATCCTCTCTTATGCATCAGTTCTGAATTAAACCTCATTTGACACTCAATATGTGGTATATTTTATTTAATGATTTCCAGTTCCCATAATGGTTCTTGTTGGATTCTTAGGGCAACTTTGTTTACCAAGTTGGAGGGGTTGCTGCTATACCCTTTATTTATTACTGTTTTACTCCTTTATTTTAAAGAATAATCTGTCAATTAATTTTGCTTTTGATCTTTTTCTTTATAAGACAATAGGAATAGCAAGGAAGTGGAAATTGTTCTGAGGACAAACAGGACACTGAAAATGTTCTATATTCTGACTATTTTGGTGTAGATCTTTCTGTAAACTCACAGGAGATAGAGTCCTCAATGGAGGCTTTCTCTCAATTTTTTTTCTTTATCTAGGAAAGACTAATTAACCAAATTAAATTTATCTTGGAACAATTTAGAAGACTCAAGGCTATATTACTTCTGCAGCAGAGCAATGATGATAGTTTTAATGAGAATCCAAAAGTATCTTTTAAAAATTCTCTGTTCCTTCTAGTTTTTAGAATGTTTTGAGCTCTGTTGATGTTGTTGAGTCCAAAGCTTATACTCCTTGCTGCAAGGAAGTCAGCAAGTTGAGAGACAAGGTGTTGAGGTAAGGAAAATGACTTTATTTCAGAGAGCTAGCAAGCCAGGAAGATATAGGACTAATGTCCTAAAGAACCATCTTAAGTTAATAGAATTTTAGGTTCCTTTTATGTTAGGGGAAGGGGGAACAAGCAGGGAGTTAAGGTCAGGAGGTAATTGGTGACTACAGATATCAGGGCATTAGGAGGGGTGTGAAGAGGTTGCAAAACTTCTTTGTTTGTGGTCAACTGTTAGATCCACCTTGTTTCTATAAATCTTTAAAACAGCATTGTTACTTATGTGCATACTTCCTTATCTTTTTGCAGGCTTCTTTTCAAAAGGGAAATGATTATTAGTTTAAAATTAAAATATCTAAACTCTTTCCATGATTACTTTGGACTACATATAGGAATAGGCAAAGGCAGTTAGCCTGTGAGGTTACAAGCAAGATGAAGTCAGTGATGTCAGAGTTCTCTCACTGTTACAATGAGATGATTTCATACACGGGCCTCTCTGTATTCCTTTACTGTGAAGCATGCCTAGGATTCAGAGGAAAGGGGAAGGACACAAAGATGCGTAAAATACAACTTCTGCTCTCAAGAGGCTTTCACACGAGAAGGAAGAGTCAAGACAAATGCTGTATAATGCAAGGTGTTATGGGAAGGTAGAAAAAAAGTGAAAATATTATTTTATATCTGTTATTAGTACAAGTGTCTATGGAAGAACTCTCCTTTGAGTAGTGAAGGAAATAAAATATTTTACCCTAAAATATATTTTTGACATATGTTGAGATGGTTGTTTAGGGAGCCAGCAAACCGAAGTTATCCTGCAATGCTGTCGTTTGTGGGAGATTTGCATCTATGAAGAATTTGCATTGATACAGCTAGACTTTCTCTGAGGGTTTCCCTTGTCTGGATCTAGGAAGGAATAAGAGAATCTGATACCTTTAAAGGTCTAAAGAAATATTTACCATCTATTCTTTTTGAAGGCTGCTATCTGTGAGATTTCATTTACATTATAAGACCACCTTGCTAGTCAGGCCTTATGTACCTGTTTTGTTACAATCAGTCTTTCATTCTATCTGTAACCTCAAGTGGTATACGAGCTTCTAAACCTTGTTGTGGGATGGGGCAATCACTCTGTGCTTCTCCCCTGTGTGCATATTAATACATTTGTATGCTCTTTCCCCAATTAATCTGACTTCCATGAGTTGATTTTTTAGTTTACCTTCAGAGAACAAAGGGAAAGTTTTTCCTTTGGCCCTTATAGTAGTCATTGCAGATAGGTCCAATTTTTGTATGTGTAGTTATAAAGATAAAAGGAGAACATGGGCATTATAGGGAGAAGAAATAGTTTGAGCAAAAGGAAAAGCATCAGGAAATACTGTGGCTCCAGGAAAAAACAAATACACCAATAATTAGACTGAAATATAGACTGCTCCTGGGTATCATCTTGAAATTTTCTTACTTTCAATTTCATGACCTTTTTTATTAGAATGGAGGTGATTAATTGCTTGAAGTCCTAAAAAGTAAGCAATACATACATTTTATTCTTCAATCTGGATGTCAAAGAATACCAGCTGTCATCTAATTTCCAATACATTTTCTATTTGTATAGTTCCTTTACCATTGTGTAAGGGGACTTCACATAGTTCATGTAAATGTGTATTTCGACAAAACCATGCATAGATTTCAAACTGTTTTTGCACCAAAATAAACTTGTACCATCTTCTTATAATATGTCTAAATAGAATCTAGTTTGATGCACTAACAAGAATAAGACATCAGTTTGAAAAGAGACCCATTGAAAGCAATTTGAATTCTGCTGAAATCGAAGAAAGAAAAAACGTAAGATTTATGATGAAACTTGGGTGGAAGAACGATGAAATTATTGATGCTTTAAAAAAGTTTATGAAAACAATAACTCAAAGAAAGCAGCAGTTTACAAATAGATAACTCCTTTTAGGAAGAGATAAGGTGATATCAGAGATGAAGTCCACAGTGGCAGGCCACCTGCATAATTTGTGAGGACAAGATTAAGCTTGTTCATGTCCTAATTGAAGAGGACTGATGGTTAACAGTGTCTAAGCCAGCACCACGGACACCTCAACTGTTCATCTTACACAATTCTGACTGAAAAGTCAAAGGTGAGAAACATTTCCACTCAATGGATGCCAAAAGCATTGTGCTTAGATAAGCTGTAGTCAAAAGCAGAGCTTTTCATGGAAATCTTTAAAAAGTGGGATTCAGATCCTGAAACATTTTTTCAAAGAATTGTAAAAGGAGATGAATCATGGCTTTACCAGTCCAATCTTGAAGACAAAGCACAATCAAAGCAATGACTACCAAGAAGTGGAAGTGGTCCTGTCAAAGCTAAAGTGGACCAGCCAAGAGCAAAGGTCATGGCATGAGCTTTTTGGTATGCTCAAGGCTCTTTGCTTGTTGACTTTCTTGAGGGCCCCCAAATGAAAACATCTGCTCATTATCGGAATGTTTTGAGAAGGTCATCCAAAGCTTTAGCAGAAGAATGCATGGAAAAGCTATGCCAGAGAGTCATTCTCCACCATTGAGGGAAGGTGTTCTCTTTCCAGGTCCACCAAGGGGCGTAGTTTTAAGGGCAAGAACTTCCTAGCACCATGCTCCCCTTCCATCTCTCTCCATCTGGGAGATTTAATGGTTTATGTTTAAATTTCGTGGGTGCAGGAAGAAACTAAGAGTCAATCACTCCAGTGGAAGTTCTAAGGAACTCCTTTCATTGACCAGGGGTCTTAGAGAAGGTGGATGTCCCTCCCAGGTTAAAAGTCCCCTTCTTCCACACCCCTTTGGACTCCATGTTTGGATCCCTTTCACAAACACTCTCCTACTCGTGGAAGCTGTTTTTCTCTATCCTGAATTTTCCCTCTGGAGTCCCCTTCCACAAACCCTATCTTGTGGAAGTCTGTCTTCCCCTCCTAAACTCCGTCTCTGTTCCCTTCCACTCAGTGTGGAAGCTGCTTTCCTTTCCTGGATTCCATCTTTCTAGATTCTCTCACTCAGTGTGAGAGTTAGCTGTTTCTTTCTCTCTCCTTCTCCTGTTTCTCTCTAAATAAATAAATAAATAAATCACTTTTAACAAACACTTTTGAGTCCGGCATTTACTGCGCACTGTGTCATGGTCCCTTCTCTCATTCTTGAGAGGGCAGGAGACCAAGAACCTGGAGAAACATCCTCTCAGGGGAGCCGAGGGCATCCTGAACCCCTGAACCCCAATATTACGCCATGACAATGTCAGTTTATTCTTCTCATCAAGCAAGAACAATTATGTGAGTTTTGATAGAAATCATTATTAATTCATCTTAGAGTCTTGAATTGACTTTTTCTAACTCCCTTCCCACCCTAATCTCAGAAACCTTTAAGAGGCACCCACTTTTCTTTGTTTAATAATGTAAAAAGCTGGCATTCAAATGGTTGAAGTCCCAGGACCCTTAGCTCTATAGGGTTGGACTAAAAGGCTGGGATCTTTCTTACAAAAGTCTCATAAACTTAATGGAGCTTATGTGGAGAAATAAAATTTATATTTATATTTATATTTTTTAATTCTACATATCCTCAATCTTTTTGAAGTCCTCTTGTATTTTGCTTGTTGGAGACAATTTTTTTTCTTAGTATTTAGTCTTTGTGATTTGAAAATAATATTTATGGTATATTTTAGTGAATTACTATTAAAACAAAGTTGCAGAAATAGCTACCAAAGTGAAAAACAATAGGAAATTTATTGATTAATTACCTATTTTTTTCTTCAATTTTCTACTTGGCTCATTTGTTTGAGACACATTCTTATTACTGACATTGCGACACGAAAATCAGATCAACCTGGATTAAATTCTACCTTTGACATTCATTAGATTCATAAACTTGGACACGTATCTCAACCTCTCTGAGCCTCAATTTTTTAATGTGTAAATGGGGATGGCAAATATAGAGATTGTGAGTAAAGTAGAATATTCTGAATATTTCTACTCAGCTGTACAGCAAATAATAAGCTTGAAACCATCCAGTGGCCTCCTTTTTCAACAGTTGTCTAAATGCTTTATTTCCCCACTACAAAAAGAGATGCTTTATGCTTTAGGGAGACTGGTACGGATGACCCTAGATATTAAAATAAGACAGGAGAGTCTAGCTTCCTTGGGAGTTCTGAAGTGCTCCAGGTGGCATGGTTCTTGATCTCCCTGACCTTCTATCAATTACATTCTCTCAAACTCTGATTTCTTCTTAATACCGGCTGACATCCCTCCCGAAATGGAAGGTACAACATTACCTTACATCAGTCTTCTATGACTTTTTAAAAAATATAGTTTTCCCATATCAGATTTCTCACTATTGGAGCAGCCAATATCAGCTGCTTCCCCTTCTATGATGTTGCCTATTGTTCTACCTTGGGTAACTTCTCTGCTTACAACAAGCAGGAAGCAGATGTAGTAGCAATAGATCCAGCTCATTATCTGGATAAAAATTGGAGTTGGCAGCAGTTCACCTTGGAGTTGCCAAGTCAAATGCAACAAAGTGTATGTAATTTGATTAAATAAAATATGGAATTTCATTCTGCTGACCACTCCCCTGTTCCCCTACCTTGTTTAGGAGTAGCTGGGGCTCCGGGCAACCTTCTGGGGGAAGTTTCTGATGATAAGTGCATCCCAGCCATTACAGTTTATTCCCTTGCCCTCCAGCTGCCTATTTTTCACTTCACATTGCTCAGGCATCTCAAGTAAACCTGTCCCAAACTGAGGTCTTAATTTTCTCTTTGAAGCCTGTGATTCCCAGGGGACTCTATCTCAGCAAACATCCATCTGAATATTTGAATCAGAACCTTTTGAGTCATTCTTGATCCCTCTATGTTTTTTATTCCTAAATATAATCCATTACAAAGTCCAGTCAGTCAGCCTTCAAAATCATCTGCCCATTTCTCAAGCACAGCCCTAGTCCAGCCGTTATCATCCCTCATCTGGATACTGAAATAACCCCTGTGGCTTCCTTCCTGGTCACTTCTCTTCATCTCCAGTCCATTCACCACACCACATTGATAGCGTTCTTTTAAGAATTTAATCCTTACCATGTCCTTCTCCTGCTAAAGCCCTTCAATGGCTTCTATTACAGAATTAAATCCAAATTTCTTACCATAACCTGCAAGGTCTGGTACTTACTACTTCCTACCCATCTCTCCAGCTTTCCAGCTTCCTCTCCTTTCACCCACCCACATCCCTCTCTGTTCCAGCCATTCATGCAATGTCTCCTTCATTTTCTTAAGCTAGCTGTATTAGTTTGTTCTCACATTGCTAATAAAGACATACCCGAGACTGGGTAATTTATAAAGAAAAAGAGGTTTAATGGAATTACAGTTCCACATAGCTGGGGAGGCCTCACAATCATGGCAGGAGGTGAAGGAGGAGCAAAAGCAGGTCTTATATGTCAGCAGGCAAGAGAGTGTGTGCAGGGGAACTGCCCTTTATAAAACTGTCAGATCTCATGAGACTTATTCACTATCACAAGAACAGCACAGGAAAAACCTGTCCCCATGATTCAATTACGTCCCCCTGGGTTCCTCCCACTTCACATGGGGATATGGGAGCTACAATTTGAGATGAGATTTGGGTGGGGACACAGCCAAACCATATCACCAGCCAAGTTCTTCTTTGCCCAAGAGCTCTGGACTGGAAGACTCCCAGATCCCTCTGTCCTTTCATATAAATGGCTATTTCTTTCTTTCTTTTTTTCTTTTCATTTTGACCAAGTCTTACTCTGTCATCAGACTGGACTGTAATGATGTCATGTTTCCTCACTGGTACCTCCACCTCCCAGGTTCAAGTGATTCCCTTGCCTTGGTCTCCCGAATAGCTGGGACTATGCACCACCATGCCTGGCTAATTTTTGTGTTTTAGTAGAGACAGGGTTTCACCATGTCCACCCACCTCAGCCTCCCAAATTGCTGAGATTACAGGCATGCATCACCGCACCTGGCCATAGATGACTATTTCTTATCCTTCAGGTCTCAGGTTAAATACAACCCATTATGACTTAATTTATGCAACACACATTCCCAATTATTATTTTTCATACACCATGTTCCCACCCCTCTTAGTATCTATTTATAGTTGTATATGTTTTTGTGATTTACTTGTCTAATATCTGTATCCTGCACTAGAGAGTAAGGTCCTCGGGAGTGGATACAGACCCCCTAGAACAGGACACACATAGGTGCTTTGAGACTTTATTTTGAATCAATGAGTGAAATGGATAACAACATGGAGCAGTGAATTCTGAATAGGCATGGAGCCAGAGGAACACAAAACCATGATTTTACCACTCAGAAATGTCACATTTTGTGTTTAAATCATTTTGCTTAATTAATAAACTCTGTTAGTTAAAGGAGTTTGTGAGTATTGTTTTAGTTTTCAAATTCTTTTAGGAGCAAAATTATTCCACAGAGCTAGGTTAGTGGGGAGGATCATCTGTAACACTAGTAATTGTCTAGAATTACGGTAGGATGATCTCCAACACTAGGATGTGAGGTACCAAGCCCAATAACTGTCAAGTAAAAATAGGTGTCTCTGTCCTTTTCAGAACAGCACACTCTGTAAGCCAAAGTCCTTAACATCTCAGCAATTACTGACTCCTGGGTTCCCTGTGGGTGATTTTAGATTCACAACTTTAGGGCATCTCAAGCTGGACACATCCAACTTATTTGGGACCTATGCCTTTTTTCTGTTGGGCACTTGGGAGAAACTTTTGCTTATTTCTGGCAGAGATATCTTCAATTAAAAAAAATTGTAAAAGCTTATTGAGTTTTGGCATGCAATGCTGAATTTACCATCCAGTTAATGAGGAATCTCTTAGTTCTATAGGATACTGTAAATGCTCAGACTCCTGAGCTGAACTGACAGCAAGTAGACACTGGCTGGTCTTGTGCCCAAGGGCAGAGAAAGAGTCTAACATGGTGTATTTATTCCATCACCAGTCTATGGCTAATGTCACTCATTTATTAAGAACTATGCAGCAAATCACCTAGGCTACTTGATGTAGGTGTCCTGTGCAACTTGGGAGATCATTTTCTTAAAAATTTTTAAATTGATATAAAATGGATTTACATAATTTCAAGGTATATGATATTTTGATACATTACATAATATGTAAAGATTAAATCAGGGTAATTGGGATATCCTTCACAATTTTCTTTATGCTGGGAATATTCAAATGATTTTCTTCTGGTTATTTAGAAATATACAATAATTTATTGTTAAATATAATAATCCGACTGATCTATGGAACACTACATCTCATTTCTCCTATCTAACTGTATATATATTTGTGCCCATTAATCAACCTCTCTTCATCCCCAGGAAGATCATTTTCAAACTGGAGTGAGCATAGAAAGTCAACACCAAGACAAAAGTATGCCAAATTGCAGGGTCTTTATTGCCAGTGGCCATGGAGGACTCGAGTCTCTTCAACCTGTGGCCCTGAAAGGAGGGTGTCAAGAACTTTTATGCCCATAAACCACCTGGAGGGTGAGGGTGAGGGGTGGGCGTGGGGGTGAGGGGCTTCAGACATTCTGAGGGCCTGTGGATTCTGTATCACCTCCTGGGTGGAGATGAGGGTGAGGGGTTCTGGACATTCCGAGGGCCAGGGGACTCTGTACATTTCAATTGTTACTTAAGTGGTTCACAGAAGTCAAGATAAGTGTTAGTTTACACATTGCCTGAGTAAGGTGGAAATTACAGACATTAATTACTTATTACAAGTCACAATGGCTAAGATGGCATGGGTTTGGACTGCTTGCCTGTCACATCAGGGTTACAGAGAGCAGTTTCAACAGAAAGCCGAGGTACGGTTGAAGTATGCAGTTTTATGGGGCTTTAACCATGTCACAGTTGTAGTCTGAAAGTCATTCTTTCCAAAAAGATACAAATGTAACTGCCATTATTGCAAAGCTGAATTTAGGGAAAGGTGGACATAAGCTCAATACCCTCAAAGAAGCCAAAGTCAGTGACTGCACAAAAAATAAAAGAAAGTATTCTATGGTCCTAAGTCAGAGAGGGGAAAATAGTAGTAAAAAGTGGATTTCAAAAATAATTTTTTGACTGTGGTTCTAAGTAAGAACTACATAAGTTTCTTTCTTTTTTCCTTTATTTTCCCTTTCCTTTCCCTTCCCTCTTTCCCCTTCCTTTCCCTTTCTGTTTTCCTTTCTTTTTCCCTTCCCCACTCTTCTCATCCCTTCCCTTTCTTTCCCTTTCCTTTTCCTCCCTTCACTTCTTTACTTTCCAAACTAGCTGGTCTCCACCTATTGGGATAATTTCTTGATCTGCGGATGGGTATTGCCTTGCAGTTACACAAACAAAAATAAAAGCACACCTCCAAATTAACTTTGTATTTGAACATACTGGAGAGTACCAGAGTCTCCCTCACAATATAAAAGATAATGGTTCTGTACTTAAAGGGAACTTTGAATAAGCTCATTAGCTGAGACTTAAAATTTTCTGCAAATAATTTTAAGAGCCCTGATTCAGGGAATCAATAGCCCAGCATTGAACAGTGTGAGACAAGAGAATTGTAGGCCACACACTGAGGATCAATAGAAATTAATCAACATAAAAAGAAGAAAAAATGTATTTCAGCAGAAAAAGTGGCTGAGAGTATAAATGTGCTCCTTAGTCAAGAGTTAATATCAGAAACACATTTTATTCTTTCATTTGTTTATTAAATCAATATTTTTGAAAGCTCTGGACCATGGCTGGAAATAAGACATTCTCTGCCTTTAAGAAGATCACCTGAGGTGAAGAATCAAGACCAACCTGACGAACATGGAGAAATTCCATCTCTCCTAAAAATACAAAAGTTTGCCAGGCATGGTGGTGCATGCCTGTAATCCAAGCTACTCTGCAGGCTGAGGCAGGAGAATAGCTTGAAGCCTGGAAGTGGTAGTTGCAGTGATCCAAGATCATGCCATTGCACTCCAGCCTGGGGTACAAGAGCAAGACTCTGTCTAAGAAAAGGAAATACACACACACACACACACACACACACACACACAATTATACTAAGAATATTTCTGTGTAATAAAATGTAGTACATTTAAAAATTTTCAGATTACTTGTAAACACATTTTTTAAATTAAACTTTTTTAAACATGTTATGATCATAATGCATTGAACGAAGCATTTATTATGCCACTAACTTTCACCTATCTACCTAACTCAACAATATAGTTGGCTGGGCGTTGGCTCACACCTGTAATCCCAGCACTTTGGGAGGCTGAGACTGGCAGATCACCTGAGGTTGAGAGTTCAAGACCAACCTGACTAGCATGGAGAAAGAAACCCCATTTCTATGAAAAATACAAAAATTGGCTGGGAGTGGTGGCGCCTGCCTGTAATCCCAGCTACTCCACAAGCTGAGGCAAGAGAATCACTTGAAGCTGAGAGGTGGAGATTGCAGTAAGCCAAGATCGCACCATTGCACTCCAGTGTCAGCAAAAAGAGCGAGCCTCCATCAAAAAAAAAAAAAAAAAAAAAATGTAGTGATAAAGTGGTAACAGTGTGCCATTTGGTAACATTATGAACTAACATCTCTATTGCCAGTAGCTGTAAACTGCACATAAGAATATTATTCTTGTAGGTGAAATTTTTATTTTTCTTATATTAACTTATTTTTAGATGGCGGTGCGCGGTGGCTCACGCCTATAATCCCAGCACTTTGGAAGACCAAGGCGGGTGGATCACGAGGTCAAGAGATCGAGACCTTCCTGGTCAACAAGATGAAACCCCGTCTCTACTAAAAATACAAAAAAATGGGCCGGGCAAGGTGGCGCGTGCCTGTAATCCCAGCTATTCAGGAGTCTGAGGCAGGAGAATTGCCTGAACCCAGGGGGCGGAGGTTGCTGTGAGCCAAGATCGCGCCATTGCACTCCAGCCTGTGTAACAAGAGTGAAACTCTGTCTCAAACAAAACAAAACAAAACAAAACAAAACAAAACAAAACAAAACAAAACAAAACAAAACAAAAAAATTAGCTGGGCATGGTGGCGCATGCCTGTAGTCCCAGCTACTCGGGAGGCTGAGGCAGGAGAATTGCCTGAACCCAGGAGACGGAGGTTGCGGTGAGCCGAGATCACGCCATTGCACTCCAGTCTGGGTAACAAGAACGAAACTCCGGGGGTCCAAAGTGGCTCCCGCCGGATGTCGAGGCGCTTGCGAAGGCGAGGTCATGAGTTCAAGGCTAACCTGAGCAACCTTACAAGCTCACACTGATTGGCAAAAAAAAAAAAAAAAAAAAAAAAAAGAACGAAACTCCGTCTCGGGAAAAAACAACAAAACAAAACAGAAATTTTGTGGGTGCATAATATGTGTATATATTTATGCCATATATAGAATATTTTGATACAGGTATACAATATGTAATAATCACATCAGGGTAAGCGAAGTATCCATCACCTCCAGCATTTATCCTTTGCATGACAAATGTATACATTTAGTTATTTTGAAACGTGCAATTAAATTGTTATTGATTACAGGGTCATTTTATGGTCATAATAAGAATTAGCAATATTAAAATCTTTACATTTCTGAAAAAAAGTAGCTTATAATAAAACATATTATTTGTGGTTTAGTATATAATAATAATATAGAGCATAATAAATTCACTGGAAGGGAAAACACTGCATATAATTCACATTCCACATTCTTATTTTAGTTGTTTTCAATGAATCATTTTTGTTAGCTGGGTAAGTCCAGAGTCAGGAGCACTGCTGCAGGTATTGTACATGGATATTTAGACTACATGGACACCAAATCATTGTTGTAGTCAAGATCCTGTTAGATAAGAGCGAAGAGATCGAGTAAGTTAAACCTTTAAAATGAAGCTGATTTTAAATGTTTATTTCTCTTTGGGAATATTTTATATTATGCTTGTACATATTAAGCATATCATTTTAAAAGATGACAGTTTTCCTATGAGATTTTTACACAACTGTTGAATTTTACAGTATTCTTACACTGTTCAATTTAGAAATCCATTAGATATTACCTTTAATTGATTTTTAATTTGACCAGTGCCTGCTTACCCCCAAATAATTATAAAATCTTTAAAGAGAAGATTTTATTCTCATTTTTAACTTGTTTTCCATATTTCTTTTCTTTCTTTCTTTCTTTCTTTTTTTTTTTTTTTTTAGACAGAGTCTCACTCCGTCACCAGGTGCCAGGCTGAAGTGCAGTACCTTGACCTTGGCCACTGCAGCCTCCGCCTCCTGGGTTCAAGCAACTCTCCTGCCTCAGTCTCCCAAGTAGCTGGGACTACAGGCACACGCCACCATGCCCAGCTAATTTCTTTGTATTTTTAGTAGAGACGGGGTTTCACCATGTTGGCCAGGATGGTCTAGATCTCTTGACCTTGTGATCTGCCCGCCTCGGCCTCCCAAAGTGCAGGCTGGAATTCTATGGTGCAATCATGGCTCAGTGTAGCTGCAACCTCCTCGGCTCAAATAATCCTCCTGCCATAGCCTCCTGAGTAGCTGGAACTACAGGCACATGCCACCACACCCAGCTAATTTTTGTATTTTTTAGTAGAGATGGGGTTTCACCATGTAGGCCAGGATGGTCTCGATCTCTTGACCTCGTGATCCACCCACCTCGGCCTCCCAAAGTGCTGGGATTACAGGTGTGAGCCACCACGCCTGGCCCCGTATTTCTTAAATGAGTATGAAATATAGAAGAAGCATTACATAAAATTATGCTCATTAAATGCAAATGGGTGGAAAATTGTTCTCCTTCCTGAAAACATGAGCTAGAGCCATGGCTTGCATGAAGATGAGGTTAAGGTTAGGTTAACCGTATGTTAACCTGTAGTATAAATTTCCATTACAAATATTGAGGGGGAAGGAAATGAAAGGAAAATAATGATTCTTCTTGTATTCAATGATTTCTTTCTTTCCTAAATTATTGACACCTTTGTGGTAGTCCTAGAATTTACCCCCCATTCACTATGACTAATGTAGAGCCTGAAGTACTAAAGAATGTATGAAGGCTATTGTACTAGTTTCCTGGGACTGCCATAATAAACGATTGCAAGCTGGGCATCTTAAACAATACAGTTTATTGTCTCATAGTTCTGGAGACTAAAAGTCAGAAATCAAGGTGTCAGCAAGGTTGATTCCTTTTGAGGGTTGTAAGAAAGAATCTGTTCCATTCCTCTCTTACTTTCTGGTAGTTTACTGGCACTCTTCGGTGTCCCTGGGCTTGCAGATGGCTATTTTCTCCCTGTGTCCTCATATCACCTTCCCTCTGGGCATGTCTGTGTCTGTGTCCAAACTTCCCCTTTTGGTTAAAGACATAGGTCCATCCTAATGAGCCCATTTTAACTTAATCATATGCAAAGACCCTCTTTCCAAATAAGGTCACGTTCACAGGTGCTGGGAGTTAGGACTTCAACCTCTTTTAGGGGGGACACAGTTCAACCCATAACAACTTTTTTTTTTTTTTTTGAGACAGAGTTTCCCTTTGTCACCAAGGAAGGAGTGCCATGGCACAATCCTGGCTCACTTCAACCCCCATCTCCCAGGTTCAAGTAATTCTTCTGCCTCAGCCTCCTAAGTAGCTGGGACTACAGGTGCGCACCACCTTGCCCGGCTAATTTTTGTATTTTTAGTAGAGATGGGGTTTCACTGTGTTGGCCAGGCTTGTGTCTCAAACTCCTGGCATCAAGTAATTCACCTACCTTGGCCTTCCAAGTGCTGAGATTACAGGCATGAGCCATGTAACAACTATTTGTTAACAAGTCTCTTTGATTTTATTAAGAACAATCACCTTTACCATGCTGAGAGAGTTAGACAAAAATCCCTGTTTATGCTTGACTTACAGAGAGACACTTGCCCACATTTTACTGTGAATTCTAAAGGCTCTTCCAATTCTTGCTGCTAGTTTTGAAAAGGACTTTGTCTATGTGATAATTCTATGGTTTAAATTAATATCAGATAGACTGTGTCTAGAGTCCTGGTACTCCATGCCGTGCCTTAAATATCTTAAGTTATCTAGATTTTATTACTATGTATACCCTTGCTTGTAGGAAAGAGGTCATAATGAAAACTGGGGATATCACAGGTATCTGGAAATAACAGAAAAATTAGAATATCCATTATAAAAATAGATAGAAGGTCAAGACTATTTTGTTTCCTTGAGGAGAATGTGTTATGCTGAATATCCACAAAGGAATGAACAATATTCAGAAGTGTTTCATTGCTGGCATCCATAGCATCAGTCATCCATAGCATCAGACATCGATAGCATCAGTCATCCATAGCATCAGGCATCCACAACATCCATAGCATCAGGTCCTGCCACCTCAAGCAGTTAACACAAAACAAATCTAGTACACTAGGGTCACGAAAACTGACCTACCATAAATACATACACTTTGTTTTTTTTTTCCCCCCAGAAGCAATTATGGGTGGTCTCTTGTATCTAATCTGGCTTGTAACTAGGGGCAAGTATGTTAAGAAGGAAATGAAATGGAGGCATGTTAACTAGCCCACATGGTTATGGGTCTCATTTGTGACATGCGCTAATCTGCTAATGTGAACAGCAGGAGGATATGACCAAAGCCCAGATAAGACACTGTTCATAGAGGATATGACTAACTGGAAGTTTGTCCTGTAAATACACCAAAAAAAAAAAAAAGGCCAGGTGTTCACATCATGAGGGAGATCTCAGAGGAATGGGGTGAGAGAAAGAGAGATTTAATTTCAGGTATGATTTCTGTGATTATTAGATGTATTTGTATATATTTTCTTCAAAAATAGCGTATGATTTTAGATAGAAATCCAATCTATCTGGAAATATATCATCTGACTTTTCTGTCCATTACATCATAGCAATCACAATGAAATATTTTCCATCATAGTTTTGAGTGAAATACAATTATATAGACATAATGTAATGATGATAATTTATATCATCATAATATCAATACAAATAAAGCATATTGATTAAGAATTTAAACTCTGAAGCCGGAATGCCTGGGTTTGATGATCAGCCTTCTACTTGGTAGCTGTAGACACTGAGAAAGATAATTAACTTCACTCTGCTTCATCTTTCTTCTTTGTAAAAGGAGAATGATAATAGTATCTACCTCATGTAGTCATTGTAAGAATTAAATCACTTAATGTACTTAGACTAAAATGCCAGTACATACTTAGAACAGTGTCTAGCAGAGCATAAAATGTGCTTCTGTCAGTAGCAAGCATTTAAGGAGTTTCAAGAGAGCTATGTGTTTTGAATTTTGACTTCAAGGAACTTACATCATGACTTGGGAAGCAATTAGGTTAAAACGCGTGTTCTTAGAGAGCAATAAAAGACAGTTATGTAGATGTCATTATTTCCCAGTGTTATATATTGTTTTCAAAGATGACCACATCCTTTCTCCCCTTCTCTTACTATTTTCCTCTGCAAAGTAACTTTGCTGCTCATCTTACCAAGAGATGGAGACCAATTTCCCTGACCCTTGAGATTAGGCTGGTTTTGTAATTTATTTTGGTAAATGGAATAAGGCAGATGTGAGGTTATGTTGAATTTTGGCGGATGTGAGGTTATGTTGAATTTTGGAGCCTAGGTCTTTAGACGCATTGCGGCTTCCACCATAACTGGCGTAGCACTCTGCCCTCCACAGGAAGAAGTTGGTCTAGCCAGCTGAAGGATGAGAGGCCCATGGAGGAAAATGGAGATGCTCTCACCAATACCAGCACCACTGTCAGACATGTGAGTAAGGTCATCTAGGATCCTTCTTTACAGTTGACACTTGAGCTTGTACAGCTACATGAGTGAGCCCAGCTGAGACCAGCCAAAGAATTATACAGAACAATGACAAACACAAACCTGCAGTTGTAAGCAGAGTTTGGGGGTAGTTCGTTCCACATGGATAGGTACCTGAAACTCCAAGTGATACAGAACAAACTGCAATTGTAATGAAAGGTTTAGAGAAGGCGGTATCACTGAAAATGAGGACATGGGTCATCCATGGAAAGGCTTCATGAAAGATATGCCATTTTAACTTGCCTTGGAAGATAAAGAGGAGATGGATAGCTTGGGAGGAAGAAGCAAGTATCTAAGCTAAGGAAGCAACATAAGCAAATACATTTGATAGAGCAATGATAGGGCATGTATGTATGCATTTAGGAGATTAGGAATGGGAATATGATGGTCATGGAGGAAATCAGACCAATAGACAAGTTTTGTGTTAGAATGTAGTGAGAAGTGAGATTGTTAAAAAAAAATCATAAACAGATTTGAAAACCAGTCAAAAATGCAAATGTGATTTTTAAAAAATATTTATCTCCCTTATAACACTTCTTAGTTTATATTAGTTCTGTATTCTGGAAATATTTATTGAATGGCTATTGTGTTAGGCACTGTAGTTGATTGGTTGAGTAATGTTACCCCAAAATTTATGTTCGCCTGAAACCTGGGACTGTGACCTTATTTGAAAATAGATTCTTTGCAAATGCAATCAAGTTAAGATGCATCATACTGGATTAGACTGTGTCCCTAAATCCAATGACTGGTGTCCTTATAAGGAAGGGAAGATTTCGTCATAGAGAAACAGAAACATGGAGGGACAGAGGGAAGAAGGCCATGTAACAAAGGCAGCAAAGAGTAAAGTGTTAGAACAACAAGCCAAGGAATAGCAGAATTTGGAAGAGAGGCCTGAAGCAGCTGCTTTCTCAGGGCCTCCAGAAGGAACCAGTCCTGCTGACACCTTGATTTGGAACTTTTAGCCTCCAGAACTCTGAAAGAATCAACTTCTGTTATTTTAAACCACCGTGATTCTAATAATTTGTTTCAGTGGCCCGGGAAGTGAATACCAAACGTTTCTAGATGCTGAAGTTACAACAGGGAACAAAACATAACAATTCCCCCAAGTTCCCTTTTCTCCTAGACTATAAACTCCTGGAAGGAAGAAGACCTTGTTCCTCCTGGTTTTTTTTTTTTTTTTTAAGGAGCATATAGTTCCTTATGTTCTGTAGATCCTGAAAACATAAAACTTTGATGACCAATGCACTAAATAATGAGGAACCATGGCAAGATATTGAAGCAGTAGGGTGGAATTGAAATAGCATAACTTCAGACATTGGCTCCATTGACCATTAGCTATGGATGATCTTGAGCAGGTTGCTGACCTTTCTGCCACTTGCTTCCATCATCTATAAAACAGAAATCCTCATAACCACCTCATAATATTAACTGAGAGGACTTCATGGGGTAACATCTGCCAAGTGCCAACATCATGGTTAGCCGTACAATGAATTTGTTTTTTTTTTTCTTTTCCCATCCCTCCCTATAATAGGGTAATGAAAAAAAAAACATTTTAGGAAGTGGTGTATCAGGTGGATTTTAGGAAGTAGTAAAATTTGTTGTTGTTGTTGTTTTTCTTTTCCCATCCCTATAAGCAGATAACGGAAGGAACGTTTTAAGAAGTAGGGTATCAGATAGAAAGGGGATGGCTTTAGGGCACTTGTTTTTGGGGCAATAGAAGGAGCCTGGCTTGAAGTGAGGAGAGCATGGATTGTGGCGGGAATTATATAAACTGAGAAGAGAGGACAAACACAGAAAGGTATCTAAGTAAGAATCTATAGATTTTAACTATCAGTTGAAGAAGAGAAAAAAAAATTAAGTGAAAAAGGAACATTCACTCAGATGCCTAACATAGTAGCCTGAGATCATGGCAATGTTATGGACATAGTCAGGGGAATTGTGACATCTGGTTGTTATAGCTGGGAGATAAGTTTGGCTTTGTTCCAGTTGAGTGATGACAAGAAAGAAAAGTGATGCCTTAGAGAACAAAATGAGGCTACAGTGGAAGAGAGAGTTAGAAAGGTAGATTTGATGATCATCGGAAGACTGGTGGCAACAGAAGCCATGAAAGTAGGTGATTTCACTGAAGGAGACAGTATATAGGAAGAAATCCAAGGGCCCGGAGCAGAGTTTTGAGAAAGAATAAGAAAGACCAAAAATTGAGAATAAGGAAATGTTGCAGATTCCAAGGTAAAATGAATCCTTTGACTTATCAACGGTGATTAAACTTTGACTTGAAAGAAATTTGTAGTTGTTCATGTCCGGTGTCACAGACCGCCGGAAAAATATTCAAAGGTACTCCAAAGAATTTAGCTACCTTTGGTAAATACTTTGATTTACTAGTTTATTCTATCTTTTTGGCTGTATCAGTGCATTGTAGAAAAAGCTGTAAGACAATGTAGACATTTAATCTTTCTTAGCCTTAGTTGGATAAGACAATGTCTAGCATGTACTTTTTTCTTTCCAGCTTGTAAGTTTCCAGGATTCTTTGAACTAGTCAATAATATAACAGCTGTAACAAAATGCTTTGTGATTAAATGTAGGTAAGTGGCATATTTTTGTTTCCACCTCTGCTAGGTTCATTTTAGAATTCAGGCATGTGTAGGTATATATTTAGCGTCTGGAGGGACAGACCCTCCAGAAGTCTATTCTGAGAGTCTGAGAAACATTCTATAAAGGAACTTCCATTGAGGAAGATGCTGAATTCACAAAAGGTTCAAGGCCATGACTGATGCGGAAACAGTGGGATAATTATGAGTGTGTGTGGCTCACATGGTCCTTTGTTCTTGTGCTTTATGGCATGCACATCTTGTAATGTCCCAATACAAATCCCAGGGATTTGCACTTTGTACCTGAGTCCTGATATGGAAGCCAATAAGAACAATATGACAAGACAATGATTTCCTTCAAGTCTCTGAGAAAATGAAAGCAGAAGGTAGCACTCTTGAGGCCCAGGTAAAGGAATTAATGTAACACAGTCATTTCCTTCCTTTTCAGCAGCAATGTGGAGACAGTGGCAGCTGTATAGACACTAGTGACCTTCAATCAATCACTGGTGGCCTCAGCATAAGAGAGAAAAATGTGGCAGCACATTTGACAGGCAATGACTTAATGGAGGACAGAGAACTTAAAAAGAAATGACAATGAAAGGTAGGGAGGCTGGAGCCTGTCACCATCTGCTAACTCCAATAAGGATAGTAGCATTTTGACCCGTAAGTATATCATTTCATTTAAAACCTTTGTAGACTCAACCTGCCAAAAATTCATTTCTATCAATTTATAAAATATAAAATATTCTTTCTTTTTCTGGCTTCATTTCTACCATCCAGTAGAATAAGAATACTGTATTACAGAGTCAAATTTTTAAAATTCTAGCTTAGAAAAATACTTCTTATAAAAGTATAATTGCATCATCTCAGGAAAATTTATAAACCTATGGTATAATGCTGAAATTTTATGATTTTACATATATTTTCCTTCATGTTATTCTGTGCTGGCAGTAGTTTTCTGCTGGCCATAAGGAAGAACTAATTTAATTAACTCTGAAAATAAAGCCATATCAATTAAAGATGCTCACGTGGGCAAGCGTGCACACACACACACACATGTGCGTGTCCACCAAGCATACATAAACGAGATTGTTACTCAGAAATAAGTCTATTTTGTGCAATTGAATCACAGCTCTTGGCACAAAAACGTGCTCGATATTATTAATGTCATCATGTCTATTATTAAGAAATGTCACTGGCTTACAAATATGCCCTATTGAGAAGTAAGAGGTACATTGTCCTGGTTATTGTTTGTTACTCTAAAAAAGTGGATCAGGGCAGAATCAGTCAAATACTGTTGCTTTGTTAGTTAATAGTGGGTTAATAGAGTCACTTTAAGACAAACCATATGCAGTAGGAGAGGTAGACATGCTCCTGGCACTTTGCCTTAAGAACCCCTCTGTGCAGCCTAGTCCATTGCTCCAGCCTGTTCATCATGTAAATCCCTGAGACTTTGCCTTCTTACAGGAAGAAGTGGTATGGTCTAGTGTCTTGATTCCAGAAGCCGCATAAGTTTGAATCCCAGCTCCATCAGTTGCTAGTTGTGTAACCTTGGGCAATTTATTTAACCTCTTTGTGATTTATTTTCTTCAGCTATAAAATGAGGCTTACAAGCACACTTAACTCATAGGGTTCTGTGAAAATTAAAAATGTTAATACAAGCATGCAGCATGTAGTAAGCCCTTGACCTAAGTTCTTTGTATTACCTGATGGTATGCTGACCTCTTCTTTGGTGATGTTTCTACTCTACTGGACTTCAGCTGTGACTCAGTCCTCATCTCTGTCTCTCCTTTTTCTGTTCCCTGTTCACCCTCATGCTAGCTCGTTGGCATTTCTGATTCCTTCTGAAGGGCTCCTGTCTCTTAGTCAATGACATACCTATTAATACTTGGTGACTGCAATCCAGCCACTTGGGTTCTAAGAGAGAGTTTCATGAGTCAGAACAAGAAAAGAGCCCAAAGATCATGATACTCTTCGGAGTCTCCATGGATTGCTTCCTCCTTCCCTACAACATGAAAATGTTGACCATTTCCTGATGATTGCATAAAGAGCCAAATATTACAGAACAAAAAGGTTGTGCTGCCAACAACCTCTTAGAGAAAAAAGAGAATGACATGCAAGGTTGCTTTTCAAAAAAGAGAGTGTTATTATAAGACATTCTTTCTTTAAATATTTGCAAATACAGACAGAATTGTTGACTAAAAGCAAGACTACTTGTATGCTTATGGATTTTAATTGAACACTTTTGGTCGATTGAAAGCAATGTGAAACACAGACACAAAGTCGTGTAAGGTACGATCTTATTACTGCTTAGGCTCGGAATGGTGCTTTAGAAGTGCTGTGGAGAAAGCTACTAATCATAACATGATCTTCCCCATCCATTGTACATGTTTGCAAAGCTGTTTTCGTAATGCAAAGGCATACAGAAACAAATGTACTTTATTCATGAGTTGTTATAGACTTAAATCTCTTTTAGTTAGTTTCTCATGTTTCTTGGGATTTATTTCCCTTCCTGAGTGTGGGATGTGTAGTTCTCATCAAATTAGGGAACTGTTTGCCTGTTAATTCTTCCAGTATCCGCCATCCTGCTTCATGCCTCAAAGACTCTGATAACACATATAGAGCACAGCTAACTGAGGCTCTGCTTATTTTTATTTTCAAAGGCTTTTTTTTAATCTTAGTATTTCACTTTGGATAGATTCCAATTGCTGTGTCTTTAAATTCATTATACTTTCTTTTGCTGTGTCTAATCTGCTGTTAATTCCATCCTGTATATTTTCCCTCTGAAACACTGCACTTTTTAATCTTTAAAAGTTTGATTTGAGTCTTTCAAAAATGTCATCCATGTCTCTATTTAACATGCACAAGTGTTCCTCTACCTTCTTGAACGTATGGAAGAACGTTTCAGTAACTCTATCATCTTGCCATACATTGGTCTGTTTCTATTGAATGATTAGTTTCCTCATTATGGATCATATTTTCTTCTTTCTATGTATCCTTGGTAATTTTTTTTTTGAGATGGAGTCTTGCTCTGTTGCCAGGCTGGAGTGCAGTGGCATGATCTTGGCTAACTGCAACCTCTGCTCCCAGACTCAAGCGAGTCTAGTGTCTCAGTCTCCCAAGTAGCTGGGATTACAGGCATGTGCCAACACCCAGCTAAATTTTGTATTTATAGTAGAGATGGGATTTCACCATGTTGGCCAGCATGGTCTCGATCTCCTGACTTTGTCATCTGTTTGCCTCAGCCTCCCAAAGTGCTGGGATGACAGGCATGAGCCACCATGCCCAGCCTATATATGCTTGGTAATTTTTAATTGGTTGTCAGACATTGTAATTTTTATCTTGTTTGGTGATGGATTTTTTTATTTTGGAATTCCCAAGAGTATTCTTGAGTGATGTTATGAGATATAGTTAAGTTATTTGGAATTAATTTGCTCATTTGGGACTTGCTCGTAAACTTCATGGGGTAGGCCCACTACTGAGGCAATATCCTTCTAAGTATTCTACTTAATACCCATGAATTGGGAGGGTTTTCCTCTCTGACAGGTGCAAACACAGATTGTTCCCAACTCTGTGTTAGCTTCAGGATTGCCCTTCTGCTCCTTTCTTATGGTGATTTCCTAGCCTGAAATTATTTTCTCCTGTGCAAGTGTTGATTAATTGACAGCTGAAGACTTACCGGGGATCCTCAGCAGGTCTCTAGAGCCCTCTCTGGGCAACAGTCTCCTCTGCAATAGTCTTCTCTGTGAACTACAGGTACTTTCATCTTCTCAGACACCTAATTTCATCTCTCCAACTCAAAAGTCACCAGTGAGCTTCCCCACACACCACATCCCTATTCCACAGGCTAAAAATTCTCTGTAAGTTGTCAGCTGAGGCAACTGCAGAGCTCACTTATTTTGTTTTTCATCTCTGAGGAATCGCTGTCCTGCACTACCTGATGTTCTGCGTCTGAAATACATTGTTTTATATATTTTGTCTGTTTTTTCCCCATTGATTGCAGTGGGAGGGTAAATCTAGTTCATGGTATGTGATCTGGGCCATGGTGAAAATCTCTCAAGGTACTTCCTCTTAACCATAGTCACTAGATAGTGAATTGGACTTATTTATATTGCAATGGATTTAAATTTCCCTGACACAGCCAAGTTCTGGGTTATGTACTGGTTCTAGAAACTGTCCTTTAGAGTGTTTTAAGACTGCCTCATAAGCACAAGCCTGTTCACATTTTTCTCATAATAAAAATGACCAGTCATTATTTTTCTTGTTGACGAGATCAAAGAGATCATTTTTCTTTTAAAACCATAATACAGTATTCTACATCTTAACTAGTTGGTAATTTTAATTCAAGCAAGCTTATATCTAAAACACTCAATAATTTATACACCAAATATGTTTTTATTGAGAACCTACTTTGTGCCAAAGAGACACTTTCCTAGATGTTAGAAATAGAGCTGATAACAGAAAGGTATGGTTCTTGAATTTGTGTAATTTATATTCTCTTGGCGTCAGTGAGAAGGCTGCTAACAGATAAACAGACAAATGTATTAAGTAAAAAAAAAAATACTGAAGCCAAAAATATCAAATAAGGATAACCATATTTCAGGAAATTAAAATAGGATGATTGGACAGCTACTTTCGATTAAGTAGTTGGGACTGCTCTAAAGAGGTTAGATCTGAAAGAAAAAGGAAAAGTCAAGTGTGAAAGATCAAGGAAAAAGCTTTCCACATAGAAGAAATAAATGCAAATGTCATAAGGCAGGGAGTGAACTTGAGTGTTTAAGGATGACTCATGTTGGCAGGTACAAGGAGGAAGGGAGAGAAAAATCTAGGAGGTCACAGAGGTAGAGAGGGGCACAGTCCTTTATAAGACAGCTCAGGAGTTTGAGTTTTCTTTTGAAGGTGAGAAATCATTAAAGATTAAAAAGGTATGGGATAGCATGATCTGATTTACACTGCAAATCCCCTCTGGCTACTATGTGGAGAATTGTAGAGGGGATTATAAAGGAGCAAGAGAAAAAGTAAAGGGATCAGTTAGGGAGAGAGCGTGATAATGGATATGGAAAGAAGTGGATGATGTGGGACGGGTTTTGGTGGTTGACTCAATGGACTTGATGGATTGAATATGGGGCATGAAGTAGCATGCCTAAGTTTCTGACTCCAGCAACTGGGTAGTTGGCCGTATCATTTACTGGGGAATTTTGACATGAAATAAGTTTGTGAAAGAACAAATAAATAGTCCTGTTTGGGCCATGTCCATTTTGAGCTATTTACTAGAAAACCTTATTTGGATATTGAGTAGGATTTAGACATATAAATTTGTAGCTCCAGAAACAGACCAAGACTAGAGAAGTGAATTTGAGAATCATCACACATTGATGGTATCTAAAATAATCAGCTTGGAGGAAGGCACCAAGAAATATTGTGTGGATAGAGAAAAAAGGGGGGATCCAGACAATTGCACAGTGCTGGGTGATGTCAGCATCTTGTGTTTATCAGGGGATAAAAAGAGAGCAAAGGAAACTCAGAAGGAGTGAGCTGTGAGGGGAGAGGAAAGTTAGGAAGTGCGTTTTTCTGTAACCACAAAAATAAAAAAAAAAAACACTTTCAAAAATAAAAGAGGGGTCAATATAAACAGTAACTTTTGCTTCTCCTCCCCCCATCCTCTCTGCCCCTGCCAGTCTACTATGCCTGCTTAGAGCATAGTGAAAGGAGATAAGAAATGGGACAGAAGCTGAAGTGGGTTGGTGTTCTTTTATTAAAGTGAGGAAATATTCAACATGTTTTAGATAAATGGCAGTAATTCATTAGAGAGGCAGAAACTGATGCAAGATAGAGAGGAAGTAGTTGCAGGAACAGAGTCCTTAAAAACAAAAGCAGAGGGCTCTAGAACACAAGTGCAAGAGTTGGCCTTGGATAGGAGCGGAGCTACTTCATGCATATTAATAGAATGGTACAGATAGGAGTAGGCTGATTGTTTCAAGGGGCAAAGATACGTGAGCTATTGTCTGGTATTTCTATTTTTCTGGTTAATTATAAGGCAAGCTTGTCAACAGACAGAGGGTTAGAGGAGAAGGGATGCAGGAGGTTTGAAGATATAATAGTAATGTATGAAATAGTCATTTAGAAGAGTTGCGTGATAATTATGGTTTGGGGCAGTGTTGCATGCCCCTTTAGGTTTTGTGACCATGCATTCAAAGTCGAAGAGTGTTTTTCTCTAGGAGAAACTGCTTTGTTTCAAGCTCAGACTCGGTGTGTTAGCTAAATTTAATTAAGACTGAGATTCAACCAAGTGAGTATGATACAGAAATTAGTGAGAGGAATAGCTAAGGTTTTGGCAATAAATTATTCGAATGATGGACCATGAAATTTAAGCTCTAGCTAAGGAAAAAGGTGAGCACATGAGAAGGGCAATAGATAGTGGAAAAGCTGTAGAGGCTATAGACTGGAGACTTGAATGAAGTTCAAAAATAATTGAGATGGGTTGCTCAGTAATAAGACTGAAAATAGAAGTGCTCGGGCATTTTTCCCTCCCTTTGATGCATGATATTGAAACAAAGCATCTAGTAATATAGAGAGGGATCCTTTTGACATCAAATACAGAAAAATAAGATATCCTGAGATAAGCTAACTGACTAGATAAGACTTAACAGTATTTGATTTAAAAATGTAAAGATACGATATGTCCTTTAAGAAGAGATAATTTAGGAAGTCAGTGCATTTTGGATTGTTAGGGCTTTAAGAAACATTTTATGTTTTACATTTCTGATCAGCAACCAAAACTTCTCATCAGTCATTCAATTATACCTGAAATGGTGCCTTCCCCTAACTCTTAGATATTATTCTGGCTTTCTCTCTATGTTTAGAATAGGAGTAGAGACAGTTTTCAGTGGAAAAATTCACACTAAGTTTTGGCTTTGTCCCATATTTATGTTGTCATATTGATTTTAAGATTAAAGTAGACATGAAGCCAAAAAAAAAAAAAAAAAAACCAAAATAATAAAGAAAGAAAGAAAAGAAAAAGAAGTTCATATCATGGGCCTTGCCAGAATCAAATGCTCCAATTCAGTATCATGCAGTTACTTTCCTTCCCAGACCTACCTTGATTCAGACTCATTTGTCAGAAAGGACACATTTTTATAGACTGAAATGAAACAAAATGCTTTTTTAGTACAAAAGTTAACATTACCCTCTAGAGAACAGCCAGAGCAACAGGAGACCCTCTATTCTCAATGTATACATAGCTACACTCTCTGATTTCCTCCATTGCTATTTATAGAATACGAGGGATCTAGAATATAGCCAATCTGGCATCCAATGCCATATAGACCAGACAAACCTCAATCATTAAAAGCCATCTCCAATTCTAACCTAAAACATGAATATGACTCTGATTTTTAAAGGAATATTATTATTCATATTTAGGAAACTCTGAAAACTTTCTTAAAGGAAAAGGCATTTGAAAAGCAAAAATTTGACAAGAGCTGTTTATTCATGTGTTAATTGCTGATAGTCAAATTATTTTCTTCATTCTTTTGTTTGTAAAAGTCTGAAACAATTCCTATTTCTGGTGTGATAACCTGAGAGTTAGATACATGGTCATTAATGGTTCCTCTGATCTTATATGGAGACTTCGTACTGATAAAATGTGATGAAGTAATTGTGTTTCCTACAGTTCTGATGTTTAATGCATTGAGTGTGAGAGGCCTTCATCAAGAAAAATGTCTCATGTAAAGTATTTCTTTTGAGCTTTTCCATAAGAAGGAGAAACTGCCTCTTTTCAGTCAGCAAAAGTTATAATCCATTTTCTTTTTCTGTTTGTTTTGGCTTCCAAGAAATTCGAGTATTTTGATGCTTAATATTTCTAGTTTCTCTGATAAAATCAGGTCTCATTTCCTAAACCTGAAATTTTATATTCTGTTTCAAAGATTTCTTTCCAACTTAAAAAATGTATCTATTGTGTACTTTTAAAAACATAAGCCCTGGGACATTGTTTTTGAAAACAGAATTGGAATTTCAGAATGTTAAAGCTGAGAAAACTGAAAAATTATATAGTATAATATCTCAATTTATACAATGAGGGAAGTAGGGTCAGAGATGCTTTATAAATTTTATAACTGGTAACTGGGAGAGTCAGTGCTAAAACCAAGATTTCCCCCATCTAAGCCAGGTGCTAGCTAGGAAAAAAGTCATCTAGAGATTATATCTGGTGTTCAATTTTACTGTCTGTTTTAAGGTTGATTTTGTTGCCTGTGACTTGTTCTATATGGGTGAGATCTGGTTCTCCTAGTTTGACTCTAGGTTTCTTCCAGGATAGGCCCTATTTATGTTTTCTAGTATTCAGGAAACAGTTTCAATAGACTGAAGATGAACTTTTTTGGTTAATTACTTATTATTAGTGGTAATGGCCACTTATTTCTTTCCCTGGAATATGATAAGCTTGCCTTATCCTGAACTTAGAGAAATGTTGGAATTTTACACAGTACTCTTAAACCATAGAATTATATTAGTAAGTTTAATTTAAAACTGTGCGTTTAACATTTACTTATAAAATGTTTTATAAAATTGATATATACTCTTCCTACCCTAACTTTAACTTTAAAGATACATACACACACAGACACACACACACTTACATATAAGTCATGCACATACATAATGAGTGCAAATTTCTGTCTTAGAGAGGGTCTGAAACCTTAATTAGGATGACTGAAGATATGGATATTTTGTTACTTATAACACTCAGGCTTTCTTATGCCGATTTTCTTAAAGGCCGGTGGTGATGGGACTTTTCCTCTGCTGGGTGGACGACATCTGTTCCCTGGAAGGCTTATCTTACTTATTTCTTTGATATCCACACCCCCTGTGGCACATTTCTGAACCATGCTCCATTGAATTTTTTTTCTCGGTTGTTAAAGCACACTTTATGTTATAGCATCTTAAAAGGATCTTGTTAATATCTAAAATAGACTGATTTCTGTTCACTACTTTTCATTCCATGCCTCCCAGTGAGGCAGGTGCCAACAGGAAGAGAAATAATGACAAAGAATTAGCAGCAGGAATGAGATAAAGAAGAAAAGTGTGTAGCCAAAGTAGAAATCGGATCATTTCCCCTTAATATGTCATTCTTGTCCTATCCATTATCCTGGTGAGTGGGAGTGAGGGACTTCTCTTCCTGGGGTGTGAGGGGTGTGGCTTCAAAGGCAGGAGTTTCTGGCTCCACACCTCCATCCCAGAACCAGAGGGGTTTCAAAGGTAAAGTTCTTTGTCTGGGTTTCTCCGGGAGGGCTAGGAGAGAAAGCAAGGTAAGGTTCCTTTGTCCCAAAAAACCCACCAAAAGCCTCTGGGAGGAGGGGGCTCTGTAACTCAGAGTTGTGGACTCTGGAGTGAGTCAAAGATCAATCACTCCAGAGGAAGTTTGAAAGAACTCCTCTCACTGGATGAGGACATGAATGGGAACGGAATAACTCGAGGGTTAAAACTCCAGCTGCTCCTTACCTACAGAGATTCCTTCCCTGGGTCCCCTCCCAGGATAGCCTGGGAGCTTTTTTTTTTTTTTTTTGAGACCGAGTTTTGCTCTTGTTGCCCAGGCTAGAGTGCAATGGCACAATCTCAGCTCACAGCGACCTCCGCCTCCCGGGTTTAAGCTTTTCTCCTGCCTCAGCCTCCCGAGTAGCTGGGACTACAGGTATGCACCACCACGTCCGGCTAATTTTTTGTATTTTTAATAGAGATGGGGTTTCACCACGTTGGTCAGGCTGGTCTCAAACTCCTGACCTCGTGGTCCGCTTGCCTCAGCCTCCCAAAGTGCTGGGATTACAGGCGTGAACCACCGTGCCCAGCCAGGAACTTTGTCTCTCTCTGTGTGTCTAATAAATCACTTTTCTGCAAAACTCTTTGGATTCATGATATTTATTCAAACGGCAAACTCACCATGCCTCCGGGGCACCTTCCCCATTCTTTGGGGTTAGCAAGGCTAAGAATGTCTTCAGAAGGAGGAGCTGAGTAGGCTCCCCCAGTTACAGGAGGAGAGTGGCTTGTGTGATGGGAGTTGGTGGTAGCTGCTGAAGGCTATGTCGGCCGTCAACCAGGGACCGCTCCTGGAGCCCTGCCCATGGCCTGGAAGGGCATTGGTGCATAAGAGGGTAGTTAGGGTTGGTGAGGACTGATGGCATTTAACTCAAGATATGCAAATGAAAGGCACTGAGAACAACATAACCCTTGAATATGAAAAATCCCTAACGTAGGTGTTATTAGCTCCATTTCACAAAAGATGAAGTGGTGGCATTAATCAAATAAAATATAAGTCTATTTGATTTCAAACCCAGGTTCATTCTCCTCTGTGACACCGCAGAAAGCCCAAAGTCCTAGATTGAAGTCAAGACTAGGACATATATTCAGCTAATCATATCAAGGAGCATGGAGTGAAGTGTAAGGCAGTTGTGCATGTACTCTCTCTACATATTTTTTCTGAGACAGGGTTTCACTCTGTCACACAGGCTGGAGTGCAGTGGTGTGATCATGCCTCCCTGTTTCCTTGATCTCCCCATGTTCAAGTCATCCTCCCACCCCAGCCATGTGAGTAGCTGGGACTATAGGCATGTACCATCACACCTGGCAAATATTTTGTATTTTTTTGTACAGATAGAGTTTCACCATATTGCCCATGCTGGTCTCAAATTCTTGGGCTCAGGGATTTTCCCGCCTCTGTCTCCCAAAGTGCTGGGATTACAGGCGTGAGCTACCACACCCAGCCCGTTGAATATGTTTTTAATTACAATTTGTTGGTCTGAGTTTTATTTGTTTAATGTAGTCCACCCCATCTGGGTTTTGACTTTCAAGGATCATGCAACATTAACATGTGCAAAACTTCCAAATGCCTTCTATTTGACTTTGGAATGCCTAGAGTTTAATATTTTGGGTACTAACAATACTTTTAGCAAAACAAAAATACCAAAGTGAGGACTGTATTTCCCTTCCACTCTGATAAAGATGTCACTTAGAATAAAAGGGAAAGAGCTAAAGTGTATATCCACACTGCCCAATTTGTTAGCCATTGGCCTCATTTCTATTGAGCACTGAAAGTATTCCTTGTTCAAATTGAAATGTGCTATAAGTGTAAAATACACACCAGATTTTGAAGACATAAACTATAAACTGATTAAAAATTTTATCGATTACATTTTGAAGAGTAATAATATGGATGTATTCATCAAAATAAAATGTATCATTAAAATTAATGTCACATGTGGTTATTAGAAAATTTTACATGACATACATGGTTTGCATCTGTGGCAGGCATCTTCTATTGGACAGTGCTGGTCTGTATTACCCCAAACTCTATTCCTCTATTTGTGTATTCCTTGATGTATTCTAGCTTTCCATATATTTTCCAGTTCAGGGAATGCTCAGTTACGTATTATACACATAAGATATCCCATACTTTTCTCTCTAAGATATATTCCAGTTTGCCATGTATTTCCTGGCTCTGGAAATGTCAAGTTACGTATTACCTCTTTATATCTATGGTCCAAGATACGTCAATATCTGATACTTTCCCTGGCAAATGTGAAAGTGGCTTGTAAACTCTGAAGAAGAATTTTGATAAGACTATATAGGTAAACAAAATAATGCAACCAAGGCATGCCGCTACATGTAGTTAGCTAATATTTTAACTAGGTGGAAATTTAAGATGGTGTTTATTTATTCCTCTTTTCACTTATTCATTTATTCCATAGATGTGCCTATTCATTTATTCCATAGACATTAATGAGGGCTATCTGTGAAGACATTAATGAGGGCTTCAGACAGCTCCAGACCACAGAAACTGAAGACATCCAAAAAATGCAAGGTACGCTGTCCAGTTGTTGAAAATGCCTTGACATAAATCACTTAGTATTGCAGTCACTCTCAGCACATAGCTTTGGGCATTCATTTGTGTATTCATTAAAATGTAGGAACTGCCTTATTTTTATTTTGTGTCTGTATACAACCCAAGAGACATCTCACATCTTAAAGAAGGAAACAGACCCTGGATTTTATTTTTCCATAAAAGGAAATGTTCCCTAGGCTTTAGAACAACAACAGCAAAACTGCCTGCAATATTGCTGGTTCTGTTAAGGGTTATATATTTTAAAGGGATTGCTGGTGTCCCTTTTAATATATTGTGTTGGAGGTCTTTGTACATTTGAGGTTTGTCATCATAAAAAATACAGCTAATAAATTAGCTGAGGCAGTCATAAATACAGATGATCTCTCATACTTCACCATGCCCCTTTACTGAATTGGATTTCTACCTATTTTCTTACATCTGCATTTTCTTTCTCTGTTAAATAAAAATGATTTTGAGTATTATTTTGAAAAGAATTAAAAACCATCAAGTATAATGAAGTGAGTGGATAAAAAACGTCCATGTACCTAAATTTACTGTTGAGAGACAGTAAATTATTTTCTTTTAAAGGTCTGTTGTCAGAAAAATTTTAGGCTACAATCCAAAGTAATCAAAGCCCAAATCATAATCAGCACTAGACATTAAAACAAGTTACTATTGCCTAAAAATATATGATATTTTCTTTGTACATAGGAATAGATCTATTACAGAAGGACTTCCAATGTCCTTGTGGGTAACAACTCTAGATACGCACACCCCAGCCACAGTAGATGTCAAAAAAATTTCTTCAAGACTAGAACTACCCAGACAAAACACTCAGTTTTAGTGGCAAAAACATATAATCCATTAACATTTGGGCATGTAAACATCAGATTATATATATATATATATTTTTTTTTTGAGACAGAGTCTCACTCTGTCACCAGGCGCCAGGCTGGAGTGCAGTGGAGCGATCTCAGCTCTCTGCAACCTCCGCCTCCCTGGTTCAAGCAATTCTCCTGCCTTAGTCTCCCATGTAGCTGGAACTACAGGTGCGCACCACCATGCCCAGCTAATTTTTTTATTTTTTAGTAGAGGCAGGGTTTCACCATGCTGGCCTGGATGGTGTCGATCTTGTGACCTCGTGATCCACCCACCTCAGCTTCCCAAAGTGCTGGGATTACAGGTTGAACCACCACGCCTGGCCATTTTTTTTTTTTTAAATAAAATTAAATCTGATACAGGCTTCATTCTCCTGGTCTTTGGGATTTCTCAGACAAAGTCCTTTTCTTTTTATTTTTTGAGTGATGAGGTCCTGTGTTAGGTTCTTATAAAAACTCCAGGGCCTCTTGAATTCATTAGGGTATAAGCTAGGCTAAAGTAACAGAGATCCACAAATTCAGAGGCTTGTGTAAGTTAGAAATGTTTCTTTCTCACATAAACTCCTAAGTGGGTGGCCAAGGGTTGGTGGTATTGACTACTGTGTTATTCCTTCCTTTTTGTTGAATTCAAGTGTTTGATCCAAATGGTTTATGCCACATTGTAGCTGGGGGGAGGAATGAGGAGAGGTCACACTACCTCATTTTATAAATATGACCTTAAAGTTATAGTTAGACACATTATTTCTTCTTCAATGGCTAGAAGGTAGTCATGTGGCCACATCTAGCTGTAAGGGAACTTGGTTATATAGTCACTGGCTGGATAACCATATGCTTCACTAAAAATACTATTGATAGGCCCCTGAACTCTCAAAGGATATAAGTAGAAAAACATTTTTTTCAGAACAATAAAACAAAGTGAATTAATTTTAACTATCTCTAGGATTAATAAAATTATAGTTATTAAATTGGATGTCACAAATTGTCAGCTGTGGACAGACTAAGCCCATTAATGTCTTCCTTTTGTTTGTTCTACATTTTATTGTTGATAACTGAATTGCTCACCAACACGGTACTTCAACTATCATAGTAGTACAGATGGGGAACAGATAGAGTAACTAGAAATCTCTGAAACTTTTATAATTGAAGAAAATTCGATTCTGGCCTCTAAAATTGCAGCCCATAACAACTACTACTGAAATGACTGGGGTTGAGTACACATGCTCTGTGATGGTCTGAATGTTTGTATGTTCCCCTGCCCCAATTCATATGTGGAAATCAAATTTTCAATGTGTTGGTATTCAGAAGTGGAGCCTTTGGCAGGTGACTAGGTCATGAGGGCAGAACCCTCATGAATGGGTTTAGTGCCCTTCTGAAAGAGGCCTGAGGGAAGCTATTCACCCATTCTGCTATGAGAGAGCATTGCAAGAAGTTGTCATCTATGAGGAGCAGGCCCTCATCAGATGCTGAATCTGCTGGCATCTTAATATTGAACTTCTCAGCATGAGCAGTAAATTCTGTTGTTTATAAATCATCTAGTTGAAGGTATTTTGTCATTTCAGTCTGGATGGACTAAGACATGGTCCTGAAGCAGGTTACTCTACCTCTTGGTATTCATTTAATGGACATCGATCTATCTGTATAGCCAGCTTTGTGAACTCCTGGAAACAATATGGCAATAATGTTCTAGGCTCTGCCATTTGGAAACCTCTGCCCTCATGTCTCTCAGTTTGCTGAAAACAATTATTTCCTAGGTTTGTGCCACTTTCTTATTCTTAAATCCTTCAAATTCCAGTCTTTGTACCCACTAATTCTGAGACAATTTCATTCTGTTCTTCATAGGCCCCTGAACTCTCAAAGGATATAAGTAAAAAAAACTTTTCTTTTTCAGAATAATAAAGCAAAATGAATTTTAACTCTCCTAGGACTAATAAAATTATAGTTATTAAACTGGATGTCACAAACTGACAGCTGCAGACAGACTAAGCCCATTCATGTCTTTCCTTTGTTCTACATTTTATTGTTGTTAAATTGAATTGCTTACCAACATTTTTTAAATCCAGATTTGTGGCTTCTCCTGGAAATCTGGAAGATGTGGAATGTGGAAACTGTGGGCTTGTATTCCTCTACGTGTGGTGTTGAATAGCAGCTGTCTTATTGTGAAAGCACATGCCATGTCACCGTTCTCAAACACCTGATCTGCGTCACTCAGTTATATTATCTGCCTAGCTCAAGGAGGCATTTTTTTTTTGGGATGCTGCTTAGAACAGAGAGAGCTGGCTTTTGTGCAAGGGAAAGGAGAAAATAATTAATTTTTATCTTCTTTTAAGTGTTTACAAAGGAATAATTGAGGCAAAAATTATTAATTACCCCACAACTCCCCCTGAAAAACTGAATTTGACAATATTTTGCTATTAATAATATTATGCAAGTATATAAGAAATGTTAGTATATGAAAAGCAAAAGAACAGTACAGTGATCCAATTATGGTGAGAGACTCCATCGTCCAGTAAAGGAAACCACTACTATGAAGACTGAAACAAACAGATTATAAAAGATACCAATTTATTTTCACTTGGCTGAAAAATCAAAGACCATCAAGTAGAAATTCTAGGAGGATGCTAATTTGAATAATAAGGAAACATATATGAATATTTTAACTTTCCCTCTAATAATAATTCTAAAGGAAAGTCTGCAATGGTTTACTACTTGTTTCTCTTATGTTGAGTCGCAGTGAGCTCTTCTAAATTATGTATTGATCCATATCCTATCTATTATTTCAATTATCTGTGACTTTATTATTATATAAGACAACTATAAATACATATAGAGTAATCAGTCCTTTGTACTATTGATTCAAAAAAAAATTTTTTTTTATTGCATTTTAGGTTTTGGGGTACATGTGCAGAACATGCAAGACAGTTGCATAGGTACACACGTGGCAGTCTGATTTGCTGCCTTCCTCCCCTTCACCCACATCTGGCATTTCTCCCCATGCTATCCCTCCCCAGCTCCCCCACCCCACTGTCTCTCCCCTATTCCCCCCAATAGACCCCAGTGTGTAGTGCTCCCCTCCCTGTGTCCACGTATTCTCATTGTTCATTACCCACCTATGAGTGAGAACATGCGGTATTTCATTTTCTGTTCTTGTGTCAGTTTGCTGAGAATGATGTTCTCCAAATTCATCCATGTTCCTACAAAGGACACGAACTCATCATTTTCGATTGCTGCATAATATTCCATGGTGTATGTATATGTACCACATTTTCCCAGTCCAGTCTATCATTGATGGGCATTTGGGTTGGTTCCAGGTCTTTGCTATTGTAAACAGTGCTGCAATAAACATTCGTGTGCATATGTCCTTATAGTAGAATGATTTATAGTCCTTTGGATATATATCCAGTAATGGGATTGCTGGGTCAAATGGAATTTCTATTTCTAGGTCCTTGATGAATCGCCACACTGTCTTCCACAATGGCTGAACTAATTTACACTCCCACCAGCAGTGTAAAAGTGTTCCTATTTCTCTACATCCTCTCCAGCAACTGCTGTCTCCAGATTTTTTAATGAACACTATTCTAACTGGTGTTAGATGGTATCTCAATGTAGTTTTGATTTGCATCTCTCTAATGACCAGTGATGATGAGCATTTTTTCATATGTTTGTTGGCCTCATGTATGTCTTCTTTTGAAAAGTGTCTGTTCGTATTCTTTGCCCACTTTTGAATGGGCTTGTTTGTTTTTTTTCTTGTAAATCTGTTTTAGTTCTTTGTAAATTCTGGATATCAGCTCTTTGTCAGATGGGTAAACAGCAAAAATTTTTTCCCATTCTGTTGGTTGCTGGTTCACTCTAGTGACTGTTTCTTTTGCTGTGCAGGAGCTGTGGAGTTTGATTAGGTCCCATTTGTTTATTTTGGCTTTTGTTGCCAATGCTTTTGGTGTTTTGGTCATGAAGTCCTTGCCTACTCCTATGTCCTGAATGGTTTGCCTAGATTTTCTTCTAGGGTTTTTATGGTGCCAGGTATTATGTTTAAGTTTTTAATCCATCTGGAGTTAATTTCAGTGTAAGGTGTCAGGAAGGGGTCCAGTTTCTGCTTTCTGCACATGGCTATCCAGTTTTCCCAACACCATTTATTAAACAGGGAATCCTTTCCCCATTGCTTGTTTTTGTCAGGTTTATCAAAGACTGTATGGTAGTAGATATGTTGTGTTGCCTCCGATGCCTCTGTTCTGTTCCATTGGTCTATATCTCTGTTTTGGTACCAGTACCATGCTGTTTTGATTACTGTAGCCTTGTAGTATAGTTTGAAGTCCGGTTGTGTGATGCCTCCTGCTGTGTTCTTTTTGCTTAGAATTGACTTGGCTGTGCAGGCTCTCTTTTGGTTCCATATGAAGTTCAAGGTGCTTTTTTCCAGTTCTGTGAAGAAAGTCAATGGTAGCTTGATAGGGATAGCATTGAGTCTGTAAATTACTTGGGGCAGTATGGCCATTTTCATGATATTGATTCTTCCTAACCATGAACATGGAATGTTTCTCCATCTGTTTGTGTCCTCTCTTATTTCATTGAGCAGTGGTTTGTAGTTCTCCTTGAAGAGGTCCCTTATGTTCCTTGTTAGTTGTATTCCTAGGTATTTTATTCTCTTTGTAGCAATGGTGAATGGCAGTTTGTTCCTTGATTTGGCTCTCTTTGAGTCTGTTATTGGTGTATAGGAATGCTTGTGATTTTTGCACATTGATTTTGTATCCTGAGACTTTGCTGAAGTTGCTTATCAGTTTCAGGAATTTTTGGGCTGTGATGATGGGGTCTTCTAGGTATACTATCATGTTGTCTGCAAATAGAGACAATGTGGCTTCCTCCTTTCCTATTTGAATACCCTTTATTTCTTTTTCTTGCCTGATTGCTCTGGCTAGAACTTCCAGTACTATATTCAATAGGAGTGGTGAGAGAGGGCATCCTTGTCTAGTGCCAGATTTCAAAGGGAATGCTTCCAGTTTTTGCCCATTCAGTATGATATTGGCTGTTGGTTTGTCGTAAATAGCTTTTATTATTTTGAGATATGTTCCATCAATACCAAGCTTATTGAGGGTTTTTAGCATAAAGGGCTGTTGAATTATGTCAAAGGCCTTCTCTGTGTCAATTGAGATAATCATGTGGTTTTTGTTTTTGGTTCTGTTTATGTGGTGAATTATGTTTATATACTTATGTATGTTGAACCAGCCTTGCATCCACAGGATGAATCCGACTTGATCATAGTGGATAAACTTTTTGTTGTGCTGTTGCAATCGGCTTGCCAGTATTTTATTGAAGATTTTTGCATCTATGTTCATCATGGATATTGGCCTGAAGTTTTCTTTTCTTGTTCAGTCTCTGCCGGGTTTTGGTATCAGGATGATGTTGGTCTCATAAAATGATTAGGGAAGGATTTCCTCTTTTTGGATTATTTGGAATAGTTTCAGAAGGAATGGTAACATTTCCTCTTTGTGTGTCTGGTAGAATTTGGCTGTGAACCCATCTGGACCTGGGATTTTTTTGTGTGGTAGGCTCTTAATTGCTGCCTCAACTTCAGACCTTGTTATTGGTCTATTCAGTTTCAGCTTCCTCCTGGTTTAGGCTTGGGAGGACATAAGTGTCCAGGAATTTATCCATTTCTTCCAGGTTTACTAGTTTATGTGCATAGAGTTGTTTGTAATATTCTCTGATGATGGTTTGAATTTCTGTGGAATCTGTTGTGATTTCCCTTTTATCAATTTTTATTGCATCTATTTGGTTATTCTCTCTTCTTTTCTATCAATCTGGCTAGTGGTCTATTTTGTTGATCTTTTCAAAATACCAGCTCTTTGATTTATTGATTTTTTTGAAGGGTTTTTTGTGTCTCTATCTCCTTCAGTTCTGCTCTGATCTTAGTTATTTCTTGTCTTCTGCTAGGTTTTGAGTTTTTTTATCTTGCTCCTCTAGCTCTTTCTATTTTGATGATAGGGTGTCAATTTTGGATCTCTCCATTCTTCTCATGTGGGCACTTATTGCTATATATTTTCCTCTAGAGACTGCTTTAAATGTGTCCCAGAGATTCTGGCATGTCGTGTCTTCATTCTCGTTGGTTTTGAAGAACTTCTTTATTTCTGCCTTCATCATTGTTTATCCAGTCAACATTTAAGAGCTAGTTGTTCAGTTTCCATGAAGCTGTGTGGTTCTGAGTTAGTTTCTGAATTCTGAGTTCCAACTTGATTGCACTGTGTTCTGAGAGACTGTTTGTTATGATTTCAGTTGTCTTGCATTTGCTGAGGAGGATTTACTTCCAATTATGTGGTCAATTTTAGAGTAGGTGTGATGTGCTGCTGAGAAGAATGTATATTCTGTGGAGAGTTCTGTAAAGGTCTGTCAGGTTTGCTTGTTCCAGGTCTGAGTTCAAGTCCTGGCTATTCTTGTTAATTTTCTGTCTGGTTGATCTGTCTAATATTGACAGTGGAGTGTTAACGTCTCCCACTATTATTGTGTGGGAGTCTAAGTCTCTTTGTAAGTCATTAGGAAGTTGGCTTATATATCTGGGTGCTCCTGTATTGGGTCCATATATATTTAGGATCATTAGCTCTTCTTGTTGTATCGATCCTTTTACCATTATGTAATGTCCTTCTTTGTCTGTTTTGATCTTTGTTGCTTTAAAGTCTATTTTATCAGAGATGAGAATTGCAACTCCTGCTTCTTTTGCTCTCCATTTGCTTGGTAGATCTTCCTCCATCCCTTTATTTTGAGCCTTTGTGTATCCTTCCATGTGAGATGGGTTTCCTGGATACAGCACACCAATGGGTTTTGGCTTTTTATTCAATTTGCCGGTCTGTGTCTTTTGATCAGTGCATTTAGCCCATTTATATTTAGGGTTAATATTGTTATATGTGAATTTGATACTGCCATTTTGATGCTAGCTGGCTGTTTTGCTTGTTAGTTGATGCAGATTTTTCATTTTGTTGATGCTCTTTATCATTTGGTATGTTTTTGGAATGGCTGATACTGGTTGTTCCTTTCTATGTGTAGTGCCTCTTTCAGGAGCTCTTGTAGAGCAGGCCTGGTGGTGACAAAGTCTCTGAGTACTTGCTTGTTCACAAAGGATTTTATTTTCCTTCACGTATGAAGCTCAGTTTGGCTGGATATGAAATTCTGGGTTGAATGTTCTTTTCTTTAAGGATGTTGAATATTGGCCCTCACTCTCTTCTGGCTTGTAGGGTTTCTGCCGAGAGATCTGCTGTGAGTCTGACGGGCTTCCCTTTGTGGGTGACGCGACCTTTCTCTCTGGCTGCCCATAGCCTTTTCTTCCTCATTTCAACCCTGGTGAATCTGATGATTATGTACCTTGGGGTAGCTCTTCTTGTGGAATATCTTTGTGGTGTTCTCTGTATTTCCTGTATTTAAGTGTTGGCCTGCCTTGCTAGGTTGGGGAAATTTTCCTGGATAATATCCTGAAGAGTATTTTCAAGCTTGGATTCATTCTTTTCGTCACATTCAGGTACACCTATCAAACGTAGATTAGGTTTCTTCACATAGTCCCACATTTTTGAAGACTTTGTTCATTCCTTTTTGTGCTTTTTTCTCTAATCTTGCCTTCTTGTTTTATTTCATTGAGTTGTTCTTCAACCTCTGATATTGTTTCTTCTGCTTTGTCAATCCAGCTGTTGAGACTTGTGCATGCTTCGCGAAGTTCTCATGTTGTGTTTTTCAGCTCCATCAATTCACTCATATTCTTCTCTAAGTTGTCTATTCTTGTTATCCTTTCCTCAAATATTTTTTCAAGGTTCTTAGTTTCTTTGCATTGAGTTAGAACGTGTTCTTTTAGCTCACAGAAGTTTCTCATTACCCACCTTCTGAAGTCTGATTCTGTCTTTTCATCACACTCATTCTTCGTCCAGCTTTGTTCCCCTGCTGGTGAGGGGTTGTGGTCCCTTGTAGGAGGTGAGGTGTTCCAGTTTTGGGTGTTTACCTCCTTTTTGCACTGGTTTCTTCCCATCTTTGTGGATTTATCCACCTGTCATCTGAGTAGTTGCTGACTTTCCGATTCGGTTCTGAGTGGATGTCTGGATTGTTGATGATGAAGTATTTCTGTTTCTCAGTTTTCCTTCTAACAGTCTGGCCCCTGTGCTGTAGGACTGCTGAGGTTCACTCTAGGTTCCCCACCCTGGGGAACACCTATAGCAGCTGTGGAACAGTGAGGGATGCTACCAGTTTCAGCTATCTTTGTCCCAGAATGATGCCCGCCAAATGTCAGTCTGATCAGTCCTTTGTGAGGTGACTCTTTGGATATACAGGGGTCAGGGATCTGCTTGAGGAGACAGTCTGTACTTTATAGGAGCTCCAGTGCTGAGCTGTGAGCTCCGTGTTCATTCAGGGCTGCTAGACAGATACGTTTAAGTGTGCTGCAGCAGAACTCATAAAGCCCCTTTTTTTCCTCAGGTGCTCTGTCCCAGGGAATTAGGGCTTTATTTATGAGTATCTGTTGCACTGTCCTGCCCAGCAAGGAGGCAGTCTGGTCACTGCCTGCTTGCAGAGGCTATGCTGAGCTGCTCTGGACTCCGCCCTCCTGCCGTGGAATCCTTTCTGTTGCTGTGGGAGGCACCCTGCTGTTGTGGGCTCTGCCCTGCTGCCATGGGCTCCAGCCTGCTGCCATGTAATTCCCTGTAGTCCTGTTTATATGGGTGTGGTTAGAACTGCCATGGTGATTGTGGCCCACCTCTGTAATGGCAGACTCTCTCTGTTATGGCGGGTTGCCTCTGCAGCGTCATGCTGTGTCAGCAATGGCAGATTACCTCCATATGAGTGGAGTGCCTTGGTAATGGTGAATGCCCCTCCCCCACTGAGCTGCACCATCTTGGGTTCAGCTGTGCTTGCCGTGAAACTCTCAACCCTGAGCGTTTCCAATTGCTGTTTATTTTGTTTTTGTGGGGGTGGGACCCATTGAGCCTGATCACCTGGATCCCTGCCTTGGAGCCCACTTTTTTTTTTTTTTAAGTTGAATGGTTGACTGTCTCCCAGGTGTTTCAGTCACCTGCTGAAAGGGCGCCGGGATCTGTGTGATTTCCCATGTGGTGACCCACTGCGCCGGCTGAAAGCACATCACTGCCCGGGACTCTTTTGGCCTGGCTTACTGTTTAAGTCCTGTTTAATCAGATGGATGTGCTAATCTGCCAAATCTCAAATTGCCAGTTTAACAGGGCCACCAGTCCCATGTATTTTGTACGGAGTGCTGCTGCACTGTGGTGCTGGCTGAAACAGCTGTGCCGGCCCAAACAACCATGCTGGCGGCCATGGGGCTCCTACCCCTCTGAATCTCCTGGTCTGTGGGCAATAAAGATCCGTCTGGAAATGTGGCATCCACTCACCCTCTGTGCTTTCACTGGGAGCTGCAATCCTCAGTTGCTCCTATAGTGCCATCTTCTCCCCTTTCTTGATTCAAAAAAATTATTTAGCATATATGCCAGGCACTTTGCTCCATTCTGGAAATTCAGGGATGAATAAAACAAATTGTTCTGAGGTTGCATATATGGATAAGCCAGTAACACCCACAAAAATCTTGTAAGTTACCATAGTATGGGGTATTTAATTCTATATGTTCTGTCAACTGAGTATAATAACCTTATTAATAACATTTTCATCAATGATGCCAAAAATCTGGAACAAGCAATTTAAAATAATTTAAGCTGGTTCTGTACAATTAACTTTCTAGCAATGGTAAGCTTCAAGGTAGAAAATGGCTTCATAATACAACGAATCATGGGAAAATTGGGTCAGAGCATTCACATACTGCAGAGGAAGATTTAAGGTGAAGCTTAAGCTTTTGAGTGCTGGGAGAGTTCAGAGTTATAGTCAGGGTGCCATTAGGAAGAATTTCTATGTAATTATTTTTAATAAATTGCCTTAAATAATTTTAGAATATAAGGATATGAATCTTCCAGCTTCCATAATTATTGTTCTTCATTTTCTCATTCTAAATGAATATTAAATTTTACCTTAATTTTGCATTTATAATTTTGTATCCTTCTTAAAGACCCCTTTCCTCCCTTTTTTATACTGACTTCAGGTCCCACAAAACCTGGGTCTGCCTGTTGTGTGGACATCATAGTGAGAGTAGAATTGATAGAAATAACTTGAGTATGAGGCATTTTTGAACACTTTAATGAATGACTAGAAGAGATATTTTAAAATTGCAAACAGAATGGCAGTGTACATGTTTATCTGGGATTTCTTTCTTTTTTCCAGTTCTCTGCTTTAGTGACTTAGGCTGCTTTAGTGGCAGACCTGAAGTTGTGTATAAACTCCTCAGTATCCTGAAAAAGAAGGAATTCATGTGGGGTCAAGTTGTTTATAATGCAAGGGAGATCATGGAGGCCCATGAGCTCTGTTGCAGGCTTGCCTTTCCAGCAGACTCTGAGGCAAAGACCACCAACCTTCCAGAGGAAGTTCCTAGCCAACCAGACACTTAATTCACTTCTGTGCTTAGAACACAGTTGTCACTCAGATGTAATAATCCTGTGGAAAAGCTAATGATCCCAGGGATGCTGGCAGCCTTGAAGGGTATTGCATTGTTGGGTTAAGTTAAGCCCATTTCCTAGGGTTAGATGAAGATCTCTCCCATCCTCCCCTCACAATCAGAGTAATCTTTACACCTTGAGAGCCCAGTTTGTCTACTTGTCTTTCTACTAAAAAAGAAACTTATATTTTTATTTCATTACTGCAAATTCATTTCTGGATTTGTACATCTGCATAGATGCTGAGGTAACCACGTGCCCTGACATGAGGAGGCAAAGGAATGACACAATATTTTTAAGGGGCTCAGTAACTTGATAAAAGAAGACCAAGCACAATATAAGATTGGATGGCTGCTACTAGAATAATTAATTATGGTAATGGAAGTGCATTATGCTAAAATAATGAAGATATTAAAGGAGATAACATTACTGAAAGACAAAAAATAACTTTCTGGAAAAAAGAAATAGAATGCCTGCACTTGACTTCCAGAAAACCATAAGTGGACCAGATGTTAGTGTCACACCAAAGCTCATTCACTGAAATCCTTCTAACTTCTAACGTCATGGTATTAGAAAGTGCGAACTTTAGGTGGTTATTATTAGGTCATGAGGATGTACCCCTGAGGAATGGGATTTGTGTCCTTATAAAGGGGACCCCAGAGAGGGACCTCACCCTTTTTCTACTATGTGAAGATACAATAGGAAGACAGCAGTCTGTAACCAGAAAGAGCATCCTCACCAGAAACCCTTGACCATACTTGCAACTTGATCTAGGGCTTCCAGCCCCTAGAACAGCAAGAAATATATTTCTATTGCTTACAAGCAACCCAATCCATGATATTTTGTCACAGCAGCCCAAATGGATGAAGACATTTTTGTTTATCCCTCTGTCTTTTCTCAATCCCTTTTGATGGATTCCTCTCTTCTTCCCGAGTTCAAACCTTTGTCATCATCATTATCTAAATTAACCCCCAAATGCAGTTCTTTATGCCAACTACTCCCAGATTGATATTCCAGCTGAAACCTCTCTCCCAAATTCCAGACTGAGGTATCTGAGGTAGGCAGAAGAGTGTCTCCCAATTCCCAAGTGATATCCCAGCCCTAATCTCTGGAACTTGTGAATATGTTACCTGACATGGACAAAGAGCCTTTGCGGATGTGGTTAAGGTTGAAGGCCTTGAAATGGTCATATTATCCTGGATTTTGTACGTAAACCCAATCTAATCACATGAGTCCTGAAGCATGGAAGAGGAGAGAAAAGAAGGAGGAGGAGAGATGTGAAGATGGGAAGAACTCCCCCTATTATTGATGGCTGGAAGTTGGAGAAAGAGGGTAACAAATCCAAGAATGTGGTTGACCTCTTGAAGTTTGGAATGGTCCTTTGCTGACAGCCTGCAAGCAGACAGGAATCTCAGTTCTACAAGTGCAAAAACTGAATTCTGCCAAAAACTTGAATTAGTAGGAAATTGATTCTCTCCTAAAGCCTCCAGAAAGCAATGCAGCCTTGCCCACAGCTGGAGATTGGCCTCGTAAGAACCATGTTGGACTTCTGACCTATAGAACTATAAGATAATAAATTTATGTTGTTTTAAGCTATTAAGTTTGTGATCATTTGTTACAGCAGCAATAGAGAACTAACACAATACCCAGCTGCCAACTTGACATCTCCATTTAAATTTTCAATAGACATTTTAAACTCAGCACACCTAAAATTAAAGTTTTGGTTGGGTGTAGTCGCTCACACCTATAATCCCAGCAATTTGGAAGACTGAAGTGGGAGTATCACTTGCACCCAGGAGTTCAAAACCAGACTGGGCAACATGGTGAGACCTCATCTCAAAAACAAAAAAATGTTTAACAGTAAAATTGAAGTTTTATTCTTCCCCACAACACCTGTTTTACCTATGGACTTGCATAGCTCAGTTAATGACAATTTTGCTTTTCTGATTGCTCAGGCCAGAAGCCAGAGTCATGCTTGATTCCTCTTTCTTTTACACACTCCATAATCTGCCCAGGAATTGTATGGATTCTGCCTTAGATTATGTCCATGCCTCACCTTTGCCAGTATCACTACCCTGGTCCCTGCTGTCATTATCTTTCACCTAAATTACTGCAAAATCCTCCCTATGGGTCTTCCTCTTTAGTACTTGACTCTGAGAGTCTCTTTTTAACAGAGAAGACAGTGAGCCTGTAAAAACTTGTCACATCATATGACTCCTGTAATGGCATTTCACTGAGAATGGAAGCCACTAGAGGGGACTACTAGGCCCTCAATTATCTATTCCAGCCTCCTCGTGCTATTTTTTTTTTTTTTCTGTTGTCATCTCCTGTGATGCTTTCTATTTCTCACTCTTATCCAGCCACATTGCTACCTAAACCAGATGCTTTCCCAGCTTATTGTCAAGGTCAGCTCACCTGTTCTCTCAATCAAGAAAGCTCTCCTCCCAGGTGTCACTGTGGCGAACTGCCTGACTTCCTTCACCTCCTTACTCAAGTCTCAATCTCCCAGTGAGGGCTACTCTGCTATTTTAATGCAATCTTCTGCTGACCTGCATTTTTTGAAGTCTCTCTTTCCCTACTTTTATTTTTTTCTTCTCTTCTTTATCACTTGCCACTTATTAGAATGTTACATAATAAACTTATTTTTATTTTTTTGTCAATGTTTATCTTTCCCCACTAAATTATAAGCTTTGCATTGGTAGAAATACTTATCTGTTTGATTTTGTGATATGTCCTCAGGCCCTTGATCAGTGCCAGGAACACTAGAGATGTGCAGTAGCTATTTGTTGAATAAATATGCAATTTAAAAAATAGAGGAAATGAAAATAAAAAGAGAATGGACCTTGCTGAACTGAATTAATAATCTAGAAGATCGGATTGATGTATACCCTCACAATGTAGAGCAAAGGATACTAAGAAATGAGAATCATAATTTAAAAGATAAGAGATAAGGTAGCTAGATTCAAGAGTTTAATATGCAAATAATAGTAAGTTTAAAAGGAGAAAGAGGAACAGATGGAGGGGAAGCAATAACAGGAAGCAAAAAAATCCTGAGCTGAAAATGTCTTGCATTTTAGATCAAATTAGCAAGCACCTCTTATCTTTTGAGAGAATTTGACAGACTCAGGAGCCAAAGAATAAGTAAACATGTAAAGAATTTGAGTACTAAAAATTAAAAGACTAATTATCTGTTGCCATGTCTATTTATTTATCCCACAAACAGAGAATACATGGGGTCTTTCTTTTCTTTTGGATTTGAGTCACTTACAAACATCACTCACACTTGAGAACTAATAGAAGAGTTGATTAACTTGTTGATGGATTTGGATGCTGTGGAGAATGTGGGGACAGACGTAGGAGTCTTATTCCGCCTGGCTTCGCTCTGGCACTTTTGCTCATTTGTTATGCAAATTTAGCCAAATTACTCAACCTTTCTAAGCCTTGGTTTATTGAAAAAGTGGGAAAAAACCTGCTTGACAGAACTTCTGTATGTGATAATGAGTAAATGCCTTTGAAAGATCTAACACAAGGCCTGGCATAGTTTTGGCAGTCTGCAAAGAGTAATTATTGTTATTAGTAACTGCGAGTTGAATTGCATAGTAGGGAACTTAGGTAATGTGTTAGGAGATCAAATTTAGATGCCTTCATCCTTCCTACAGAGAGTTCTCAATGGAAGGCAGCAAGAAAAGTAGGTAAACAAGACCTAGGGCAAAATAGTTGAACTCTTAAAATTGGCAAACAACCATCATCACTGAGACCTATTTTAAAATAAGCACTCTTGCATAGCATGCATTTCAAAATTATCACTGACAATTTAGAATGTTTTATAATGTATTAATTCCACATTATGGCCACAGTAGTAGAACTGAAAGATTTATAATTCTTTTCTAATAATTTACTAATGGTATCTCAGAAAATGATTTGAGTGATGGGAAAATTCAGGTTGAAACCGCATTTAAGGGCATTAAATATCCTTTAGTCAAAGTAGTTAAAGCTGTACTAGGTTCATAATTATTTAATGGCTCTGGTCTGCTTTTTTCGATGGAGGTGGCTTAGTGTAACTTACTGAAGTGAATTGTTGGTTATTAGCACAAAGACAAAAGGTAAGACACACACAAGTTAGAAAGTTTTAGGAAGATTGTGGCATCACAGATGTACTTTCTTCATTCTCCTAAGTACTGAATCATCCACCCACAGTCTGCTAGCCTTGAGAAATGCAGGAAAAGCGGGGGCAGTGTGGGGATTGCTTTGCTCATTTTGATAGCCCCAGCATCCAGCACCAAGGGAGCACATTGTGGGCATTTGTGAAACACTTGCTAATGGAAAGAATCATGAAAGAATGAAGAGTAGGGGCCGGGCGCGGTGGCTCAAGCGTGTAATCCCAGCACTTTGGGAGGCCGAGGCGGATGGATCACGAGGTCAAGAGCTCGAGACCATCTTGGTCAACATGATAAGACCCCGTCTCTACTAAAAATACAAAAAATTGGCTGGGCATGGTGGCGCGTGTCTGTAATCCTAGTCGCTCGGGAGGCTGAGGCAGGAGAACTGCCTGAATCCAGGAGGCGGAGGGTTGCGGTGAGCCGAGATTGCGCCATTGCACTCCAGCCTGGGTCACAAGAGCGAAACTCCGTCTCAAAAAAAAAAAAAAAAGAATGAAGAGTAGATGAATCCTAATGGCACAGAGCCTGAGGTCACATCAGGAAACCCCTTCTCCAACCCTGCTTCCTTTCCTGTCAGACAGTGGTTGCAATTGCAGACCTTAATGCCAACTGTTTGTCAGCTGGGTTTCTGAGACCTTAATGACTTCTGTGATGCAGTATTTTCCTGTTCTGGATTGCTTGAGCTCCAGATATACGAGGTACCATCAGCATTTCAGAGACATCAGTATAATAAGCCCAAGGGGAGAATGATGTGGCAATTTCTAAATTTCCTAGAAGTATTGTTCAGGATGGGCTTAAGCAGGCTGCCATCCATGTCACGCCACCACTGGGCACATTTTGTTTTTTGGCAACTTCCCCAACAGGGTAAGTAAACTAAACTTTCCCAAAGATGAAAGCCATTCAGAGTTTCATAGTATTGTTAAGAAATGTTCCTTTTTAATCATAAGGCAGAAAAAGAAAATATCTGAGTGAATATCGAATTTTACATATTTGTTTATATAAAATAGTATCCAGCAATGTAAATTGCTTGGTTTAGGTATGTGTAAGAATGGGCACCTTGGGGAATTATGAAGCAGTTTTGCAAATTATCAGGTAAGTCTGGTGTTATTGGAGACAGTTCCTTCTCTGACCAGCTTGGCTTAATCTGGATCCCACAAGGCAGCTAGCTGTCTTTCCTAAGTTTTACGTATTCTGATTTGCCAAATGCTTTTCTTACTCATCTGGTGCTACCAGATGCCAGAATTCCCTGCTGCTATCTCAAGTATTGATAGTCTCTCACTTGTGGTAAATATAGCTTGTGTTGATTCAGTTGGCTTGTATTCTGAACAGCTGGATGAGTATCAAGGGGCTTGGGAAAGAGGCTGAACTTGTCCTGAAGAGTCCTGAGAGACTTGGTCACAGCTGGAAGATTGAATGCCTGAAAGAGCCCACAAAGCTTGTATCTTACAAAAATTTCCCTAGAAAATGGAATCATTTTGCCCTCATTTATAGGTAGGCGTATCTGTGCTTGCAACATGATATGGAAGGCTGACACTCATCCTCTGCATCCCTTCATTATAAACTACCACTATGGAAATACTCATCACAACCCTTTTTCTTCTTAACAAGATTTGCCTGGGGCATCTACCTCTGGTGGTCTCAGTGCACGGTTCTTGGATGACCTGCATTAGTATTGCTTGGGTTGCCTGTGACAAATGCAGATTCCAGAGCTTCTCCCACATTATTAGAATCAGAACGCAAAATTTTAAAGTATCTCTCATTAATTGAATGCTAATTTGTGTCAGACTATTTTCTGTGTACTATTATATGTAATATTCTATTATAGAACATATCACACACTACTATATTGTTATATCTGGTGTCTTCTGATTTACTGAGAAACCAAAGACACAGCTCCCGAGGTGAGAGATGCTTGTCACCCATCCTGCAAAGCTAGGCAGTTTGATGGGACATGTGTATAGAATCCAAGTCCTGAGAACCTACATTTTAAACAAGGTTCCTGGATATTTTTATGTACACTAAATCTGAGAACTACATGCATAAATTCAGCTCCAGGAAGTTAGGATTCAGGTCTATTTTGTTCCCTGTGGTATGTTAGCACATAACAGAATATCTGGCAGGCAATAGTGTTTTATTTTATTTTTAAAATAAAATGTACAACTAATTCTCAAATATTCCTTCCTTTTTATTTTGAGGATCCTTCTAAATGGTGGAAAGACAAATATACTGCATTCTATCTGTAAAGTAAAAGACAGATAATCTTGTTTTTAGATGCATTTTTCAACTTTTGCAAAATGTCTCCTATGATTAGATTACCTCGTTTGCCAAGAGCCTATTTTTACAAGTGTTTTTCAATTTACATCACTGGGTAACTCTACAAGCATCATGGCTTTGCTGAAATAATGTTAGAAATGAAGCAAACATTAGGGTTGGGTGTCTTCTGAGTCACTGGGAAACCAAAAGCACAGCTCCCTAAAGGGAGAGATGCCCGCCACCCATTCTGCAGAGCTTGGCTGTCCAATGGGACATGTGTATAGTGCATAATTCTCGGGAAGAATTAACAGAGCATGTTGAGACTTTGAATTCAGCACCTATAGAATTCAGTAGCTCATGAAGGACTGTGTTTTCTAGAAAAAAATGTCAGGACAAGGGACAGGGTAGAGGAATTTACTCTCAAGAAGAAATGTTTTGATGTGTTTTTCTAACCTCTATCAGCTGACCTTTTCCAAGAAAAGGAATACATGTAATTGGATTTCCAGATTTATGATCTACACAACTTATTCGTAGTTACTTTGTCCTGTAGGGCTAAAGAATTTAGCATATAATAGAAGTGGCAATGCTAAAATACCAAGTCAAGCCTTAATAAACATAGAAGCATGTGGGCATTCCTGGCTAGAGCTTAATTTGGTACTATTTCAAATAATCTTGAAAATTTTAAAGTACTTGTCATTAATTGAGCGCTACTTGTGCCAGGCTATGTTTTGGGTACCATTATATGTAATATACTATTATATATAACATACTACTATCTTGTAATACTCTGTTATTTGTACTACTGTATGTACATTTAGTACATTAAATGTAATATACTAAATGTATTCATAGATTTAACCTTCTCAACCTTTCTATACAGTATATACTGTATAGAATATACAATTTACTGTATAGAATATAGAATTTTCAGATAAGGAAATAAGAGCAACGAGAAGCTAAACTGTTCAGCAACCTCCTCCTCCTGTGTGGTCATGTAACCCCCAGGGATTCCAACTCAGGCACTCTTAGTTCTGCTACTCCAGTGAGGGTAGGGAACGAGTCCCCTGGGAGATAGTTCTGATGCCTATGACCCTGGGAACCAAAACTGAAACCCTGCTGCTCATTTGCCTTCCCCATTTAAAATCATCTATTACTCCAGGCTGCTTTTTTGTTTTTCTTGGTAGATGAGCAGAGTTTCTCTACCAATTTCCCCCAGTGGATTGTTGTTACATATTCTTTTTATTATACTCACTATTCTCTGGCAAGCTTGAGACATTTTGATGCAATACCCTATTCCTAATGGTCACAAGGAACACTGAATGAACACTGGCTAATGAGAGGACAGAATTGTTTTGGGTTGATATGGCAATGTGGTTGGTTTGTATTGTTTTTCTAACTAGCCTACTTCGTGCGGGGTTCAGAGTAGACAGTCCTGAAAAGTCGACATCCTTAGAAGATACAGCAAAGAGGGCATAGCACAGCAGGGAAGGCTTTCGCTGTTCCTTCTGCATGCAGATGCAAGATTCCGAGGCCTAGCGATTGCAAAATGGGCAATTAATAAATATATTTTATACTTGTAATATAATAAACTTTAAGGAACCTCAATTAACTCCCATTTCAAAGATGATTTTCAGTGCTGATACACATGTCTCTGGCATTTCCTACTCTCTGAGATAGATCTGAAAAATAGGAAGGAAGTTTGGTTTTCTATGAAAACACAGTTCCACATAAATTACAGAACTTTTTAAAAATGCCAAATGCACACTTAGCCTCAAACTAGTAATTAAATTCTCCTGGCCAAATCTACTTGACATAAATATCCTCATAACAATAGCCAGCCAAGTGCATTTGAAAAGTAGCAGTTATCTCTGGTTTAAGTGGTTTGTTTTCAGGTTCTTGGATACTGTAAGTAATATTCAATAATAATGTACTTGTAACTGTGTCCAGAATCATCACTGAAGTGTAAATTTACTTTACACTAAGAATTGACTTTTAAATATGCCTCATCATAAGGACTGGGTATAGAGACACTAGAGAATCATGTTGACTGCTTTAACTGACACTGAGCACCTACTGTATACTAAGCTTTGTATAATTTTTGGTGCTACTGTGCTAACTTGAGTTAAATATAGTCTTGTTCCAGCTCCTAAGGAGCTGGTCTAGTGAGGGAAACAGATGTATAAATGAAATGGTTTCAGGAAAGATCAAGGAAAGCTTCACAGGGAAAGTAGCCGCTTCCATAGCGTTTCAAAGCATGAGTTTGCATTTTCCAGGTAGACCTAAGGAAGAAAGAGGAGAGAGAAAAACAGTTGAGTTCAATCATAGAAATGTGAGAAGAAGAGGCCTAGGAGGTTAAGGTCAATGGGATTTGTGATGGTTGCTGGGAGGAAAATCTAGAAAAGAGAATTTGAAGGGTCTTGAATGCGGTGTGAATGAGTTCAGACTTTGCCTGTAGGCAGTGGAGAAACCAGTGTGGAGACATGGTTACATTAAGGTTTTAGAAAGATTAGTGGCAGCAGAAGCAGGAATTCTGGTGGTCATGCTGAAAGCAGCCTGAGTGCTTAAAGAATTATAATTATATTTATAAATGATAAAATTATAATAATAAAATTGTTTACATGAGAGATAATATTAAACAGAAGAAAATTTTAGTAATAAAGTTGGAAAGGGCAAAAGAAATTTCAGACATTTGATTCCAGTTTCTTAAATTAGTAGATGTTCAAGTTTTTTTCTAGCATTTTAATCTTCTACCCTTCTAAGAAAATTTATCTGAAATATATATAAAATGAGTAAGTTATATTTTGTTAATAAATGTAATATAGAAATTCAGACATGTGTTTACTTATAAACTCAATTACCAAAATCAATATAGCTGATTTACTAAAGGCAAATTTACTAATAAATTATATGATTACAGATGAGAATGACTGAACTTTATCAATATTACAAAATACGTCAATATCATGAGTCCAGTTGGAAAGCCTGGTTCTTTCTGGCCAGTCTTATTTTGGGTGCCAGAGAAATACATGAAGTGGAAAGAAAAATAAAGACTAATTCAACATAGTGTGTTAAATGCTAAGTAAAACAAAAAGGGACAGTGTACAAAGTACTAGGCTGGCTTGATACATGAGTAATTAAATCTGACATTAGTGTTATTCTGATAAAGTTACAGTGATTATAATTTTGGAGAAAGAGAGAGACGCTTTCCGTGAATTCCTGTAAGTGATGATGGTTGAGCTGGAAGTAGATGTCTCTCAGTGGAGAGGAAGTAGTATGAATAAAGTATGACATTTTGACATGTAGTAGTCATCCTCTGGTTTAGATACTGGGAAAAGATGCTTAGGCACTTCAGAGGTCTTCTGGCCCACCTTTCTAATCCTGAGCATAATTTCCCAAAATGGATCTATGGTCTCTCTCATGGCACCCCGTGTACACTGGGAGGCCTAGGTTTTCTCAGTAATTTCCTTATAATTATAAAGAGCATTAACTCTTTCAGATAATAATACATGAGTACATGTAATTTCATAAATGGAACTGGTAGAGCTTGAAAAGTTAATGCATCTTCCCAAGCTACCATCTTAGTTACTTTTCAAAAGCAGGACAAAAGCCATTCCTTTGTCAGAGTAAAATATAAAGCAAAGAACTCTTTTTCCCTATGAGGTCTAATAAAGCATATCACCTACAGGGAAGACATTGTTTTTTGCCTAAAAGATAGGAGCATGAGGTGAGTCATGAATCAATAAAAACATTACCATAAGCTATTTAGTGATTCATCTGTTACTTATTTCTAAAATAAGACTCAAACAGAAGAGCGTTTTACTTATGTCCTCAGATTGTGCTCTGAGGTGCACTTATAAAATTCTAGGGTCAAACTCTACATTTGACTGCTAGAATAAAATTCCTACTGAGGCAAAACTTCAGGAAATTTGTGGTTTTCAGACAAAAGGTAACAATACCCATTTCTCTGCTTCCATTTGAGAAAGTTTGTAGATTTTTTTCTCTGTAATTAAATGAAATTGGATCTTACTTTTCATACTTTACTATTTTTGAAAAACAGATTGCTAAATGTGGCAAACTCTGTTTTCCAAAAATGGCCAAAGCAATATTCCCAGGACAAAGTGTTCTAGAACTTTACCATTCCTCTGTCAAGAAGAAGAGTCTATTTCCTTTCCCGCTGACGCTGGGCAGGCCTTGTGACCACATAGATTAAAAGAATGTGGGATGAGTGACTCAGTATGTCTGTTTCTCTACTCTTCTCTCTTGACCTCGGGTGGACCTTTGTGACCTCCCCTGTGAATAAAACGCAGTAAAAGTAATGCTTCGGATGTTCAGGCAGAAAAAGTCACACAGCGTCTGCCTGATTCTCTCGCTCTTGGGAAGCCTACCCTTAGAATTCAGCCACCATGTTGTGAGGAAGCAGAGGCCACATGGAGGGCCCACATGTATATGTGCTGGTTGACAAGCCAGCTATGGTCCTGCTAAGAGCTAGTACTGACTGTCAAACACGGACATGAGCAAATCATCAGATGGTTCCCGATCTTTGCACTTGAGCCATTTTCTAGCTGTGACCAAGATTCCACTACCTAATCCTGCCTAAATTGGAGATTTGGGAATAAAATAAGTCTTTCTACTTTAAGCCACTAAGCTTTGGGGTGTTTTTCTACACAGCAACAGATAATTGGAACACTAAACAAGAGCAATGAATAAGCAGAATTTTTTTTCCATTTCAAGACCTTTTTTAATGCAACTTTAAATAAATTAAAAGATGTATTAATCAATAAGTCAAAGTAGCAGAAAGAAGGTTCAAGAACTATTCTGGAATAGAAGCAGAGGAATCTAATAGAAGTTTCAGAATTAGCTCCTATTTTCAACCTCCCACCCTATCCATCACCCAAGTCGGTATAGAACTATATGCCTGACATCTAACAGTCCATCGATATAGGGAAAAACAGGGGTCAGGATTTTGTTAAGAATAGCCAAAGTTGTACCTGACTGATTTTCCCCAGGCATTCTGTTTATTGATATGTAACAAGTACATCAGTCACAAGAAACGCTGCAAGTTCTCTTCATAGGATCCTTTTTCTTCTCATTGTGAACAGATGTGCTGCAGAAATCCAATGGACAACTTTTCCAGTGCATTCTCCCCAACATAGAGCAGGCCTTAATCCGTTCAGCCTGCTAATAACAAAATGGCATAGGCTGGGTAACTTATAAACAACAGAAATTTATTTCTCATACTTGTGGAGGCTGTGCTGTCCAAAATCAAGATGCCAGCAGATTCGGTAGCTGGTAAGGGCCTCCTCCTCATAGATGGAGTCCTCTAGCTGTGTCCTCACATGGTGGAAGGGTAAAGACGCTTCCTTGGGCTCTTTTATAAGGGCACTAATCTCACTCATGAGGGCTGCATTCTCATGACCTCATCACCACCCAGAGGTCCTACCTCTTAATACTATTGCACTGGGGATGAAGTTTTAACATGAATTTTGTGAGACCACAAACATTCAGACCATAGCATTCACCTATACCCCAGCCTTTTTCCCATGTCCTCTTGTAGCGGATCTTAAGCTACCACTCTCTGAGTTCTTTTTTTAGGGTTGCCAGTGCTAATGAGCGTTATCTTAGATACAGTGACACTAAATCACTCTGCACTAATTTCAGATGAACATTCACTGTTACTCAGCAAGCCTTTTAAAAATTCAGTCCCTGATGACTTCTTCTTGAATTGCTAATAATTTCAAACTCAGTTGTTCCAGACTTTTCAAAATCCCCTGATCATACTGTGGACTTCTAAGAGATGAACTAAATCCTTTTACATGAAGTTAGAGGCTTTTAGGATTCACTTTCCTTCTTCTGTGACTCAATATCTCTACATAACAGTAGCTTTGCCCCTACACCCTTAACTACAGCTTGGAACACGTGTCTCCACTGATGCTTGTTTTCTTCCTATTCAGGAAGGTAGAAAGAAGATCACCTTTGACATCCTTCTGTTTCCCCATCCCCATCATACATCTGTATTCCTCTACCTGAACAGGATCTCCTTGGGGCAGACCACTAGGCCACTGTTACTCAGCACTGGTCTTGCTGTCTCTAGAATACGCGCGCGCGCGAACACACACACACACACACACACACACACACACACCCCTAAAAAGACTCTGAGAGAAAGGAAAAAAAAAGATCTCCAAAGACATTGTGGATAATAATGTGGATTTTAGATTTTGTGGATGGTGTCATAGAGATACAGAAATATGTATACATCACACTTAACCTAGAATGTTTTCCTAAAGATCATCTTTAAATATATTTCTCTTTTCTCCAAAGTTTTACCCCCCGGACCCCTTCACCATTTCTTTTTGTCTCTGTCACTGCACCCTTCAGCCCCTTACTTCTTTCCCCCTCTTTTGGCTGCTCTAGCTCTTTTGTGGTACTCCCAGAAATTCTTTCCAGCATTTTCCTTATAGAAAATAATTTAATCTCTCTTTGTTCTCCTATTTGTATTTCCATCCACTATCCAGTTTAACAAAACAAAATCTTGTCCTTAAAATCTAGCATTCACGAAAGATGAAAGGAGGGAGTGTGGACACGTGTAATTCAGTATGCGTCTATTCCATGCATTGTTTCAGTCTTCTATTGTCCCCTGTCTCTTTCTTCTGAGTGAGTAAAAGTTTGAGTCAGACATAAAGATGTTTACCCACTCCCTCAGTTTACGCTTTTAGTTCTCTCCTTTCCTTCAACAAATTTCTCAAAATAGTTCATTTATTTCTCATGCATTGATAGGCCTGGCCCAGTGCTAGGTGACAATTCAAAAATGAGTAACACATACTCCAGGCATCCCTAACCCCAAAGGAGTCCACGGTCTTGTGGAGGAGCTGCCCTTCATTCCAATCCTACACCACTCCTTGTCTTTCTCATGGCACTTCCACAACTTAAAATTGTTTATTCATTCACTTGCATATTGTCTGTATAATCTATAATTAGTTCATGAGTTCAGAGGTCAGATATGTTTTATTTATTAATGCAGTTAACATTTTACCAGTCATAGAGTATATGCTCAACAAATATTTATTGAATGAATGAATAAATTAATGAGTTTTTTCTCGTACCTTTCACTATAGATTCTCTCCTTTCTTCCACATGTTTTGTCTCACTTCTTTATTTTTTACTTTGCCTGATTCCAAAAGAACTTAAGGATTTTAATGAAGATGTGGTCAACAGAGCAAGAGAACATGAGTTAGATTAGTAAGAAAAAATGAGTAAAAGTTGAAGTAAAGGCAAGAAAGGCAAATGAAAGCAATTAAGTAAAGCAGTATTTTTCTGGCTTTTGTTCTGAGACAGGGTTTCACTCTGTTGCCCAGACTAGAGTGCATTGCCATGACCATGACTTACTGCAGCCTTGACCTCCATGTTTTGGGTATCCTCCCATCGCAGTCTCTCAAGTAGCTGGGACTATAGGCTCAACCACCATGCCCAGTTAATTTTGCATTTTTAGTGGAGATGGGGTTTCACTATGTTACCCAATATGCTCACGCAAATGGCAAAAAGTTTCACAAAAAAGACTTAAGACTATTATGAAAATTGTATTCTGTTATATATTATTTCCATTTATCTGGGTTCTACCTTTCAAAAATGTTGGTCATGCCTACTAGTAGTTTAAGGACTGCAGTTTGAAAAACACTGGCCTAGAGGGAAAGACTAGGTAATAAGTCTGAGCATTCTGCAGACAGAGGGGCCCAAACCAACAGGGAAGAACCTAAGATCAAAGTTGGCATTGGAAGCTCCTTAATAGAAATGGGACTGCAGATGGCCATCCAAAGCATAGAGACTTGGTTAAACCAAGGTGGAACAGAGAAAAGAAAAAGCTCAAGAAAGCAAGTTGCACATTCAGACTCAAACTCAGTGGAGGGCAGACGAGGTCCCTGGGAAGTGGGCAGGCCTCAATCCTAAACACACTGGGACTGTTGTGATGTGTAATAGCCAAAGAAGGGCTGACTGACGTGAGTCTGCTTTCATCTTCCCTGCTAGGTGGCTGGTGGGTCAGTGTTCACTTGAGAGATCTGCAGATGACTGGAACAAATGCCTGTGGTGGAGAAGAATACTAAAAAGGTGAAGTTGGCTCCTGCAGAAGGACTTGAGGGAAGGCAGAGATGTATAGTATGAGGGAACTCACTTAGGGAAGTTTTTTTAGCTGTTGGACTCTCTGAGAAGGATAATGCAAGGACCAGAGAAAGAAAGGCTTCATCTTACAAAGGACATCACATTTAAGGACAGGAATCAAATAAAGCTTGTTGTCTAAAGAGGAAAAGAATAGACAAGCGTGCTAACATTTCTTGTGTCTGTAAAGTAGCACTGGGGGAGGAAGGCAAGGGGACTTTCAGTAGAAGGACCACTCCGGCAAAAGCATGGAGGGTCACCCCTAACTGCTGTGTGCCTCAGCTTCCTCAGGTGTGAAATGCAAATGATAAGAGTATCATCCCATCCTCCCTCAGATGATGATGGGAAGGATTAAATGAATTCATGTATGTAAAGACTTTAGAACAGTGCCTGGAACATGATAAGCATTAAGCAGATGTTCCCACTCTAATGGTTATTGCAAAATTCAGAGTAACAGGAAATCTTGATCAAGATTTCTAAAGTCATTGGGATGCTTAGAATTTGCTGAGCAACTTCAACAACTGAGACTTTGACTTGAATAAGATGGAGAAAGGTCCATGATTTTGGAGAATCTTCATTTCTTTCCAGCTCCAGTAATAACCCTGGCCTCTTTCCAACCCTTTAGTCACTGCTTCTCAGAAAAGAGGAGTGGCTTGTCTGATTAGTAAACTTGGGAAAGGAACTTAGTTGGAAGATGCCACTTTGTCCTTTCTCTTTTCTTTCACTTTTGGATCCAGCTTTCCTGAGGAAAGTCTGATTTCTCTGCTTCTACATATTACAAACCTGCAGGGTCAGGTCTGTGATTGTCCAGAGTTGCCTGTTGCTGGCTGGACACATTTGTCAAAATCAGAGAGAATGTAAGAAGCCTGTTGTGGCTATAATCTGCCCACTTTCAAAACAACCATGTATTTATTATAAGAAAGCTGATATTTTAATGTCCATTTCTCTGATCTTGGGGGAATTTGAATCCAGGAGTGGAAAAGAAGGGTGTTATTTTGTGGGCTTTCTAAATATGAAAGTTAAAAATTATACAAGGCACTAAAGTTTTCATTTCAAAGCAAGTAAACGCTATGTAAAAAAGAAAGTGTGCTATTATACCTAGGTGTCTATTTCTTTTCTGTCTTGATTATTTTGGATATCTAAATTTTTATATCTCACTTTCATGGTGTAGCTGACTAAGCCATTAGTAACTTTAATAAAGTGTTCTATTTTTACAAAAGGATGTTTTCCTAACATGTGCTCTATCCATGCCCAATGAGTACTTGGTAGCCACCCAAATGCAAGCCAATTTCCATAGTGGTAATTAATGACAACACTGCTATTCCTATCACATTCAACTCTACGTCTCAATTAATATTCCCAACATACGGTGACCTAATGAATCACTTGTATCTAGAATGGTGCGTCTGTCCAAACCAGTGGTTCTTCACCAAGAGGGCATACTTGATTCACTTTGGGAGCTTTTATAAACTATGCAAGAACATTCTACCCTTCCCTCACACAATATCCTAGCCACCTTAAGGTCAGAGTAATCACCAATTAAGTTAGAAAACAGACTGTAGATTCTTCATTTGGCTTATTTATATTTCCTATACTTGTACATGATTTCTAAGTCTTGGATAATTTATTATTTTATTCCAATTTCTTTCCTAGTTTTAAAATTAGGCATTAAATTGGTCTTTTGCTCATGTGGATTGATAGTACATACTACTTAAGAGTGTGGACTTTTACAGTAGTAGTGAAAGGTAGATTAAAATATCTGTCCTTCTTCTGAGTGAATTTTCTCAAGCCCTGGTTTCTTTATCTATAAAATGGAGATAGTAGGAGTATCTTTCTCATAGGAGTACTTTTAAGATTAAAAAACAAAAATCAATGATGCATATAGAGTGTTAGGCAAAATATGCAACTCGAATATGGGCAATGGCAAGCATTCAATAAAATATTAAGCATTATCGTCTTTATTATCATTATATTGTGTTAATTCAAGAGGAGAGTTTGTTTTTTACTCTGTCCAGTCACCTTTTATTGTATCTTTGTATCTTACTTTGTATGTAGCTGCTCAACCCTGAAGGGACTTTAAATAATTCTCCATTTCTTTCAAGGGAAAGAATCACAACACGATCAGCCTCAATTGGAATTCGTTAACAACCATGGCAGTTGTATGATACTGGACAATTTATCTCACACGATTCTTTCAATAAATATTTTTGAGTGCCTGGTGATTGAACTAGGTTCTATAAGATTTCTTTCCTGAAATGGTATCATTTGTTTAAGAATATTTTACTATTTAAGTCTAGACTTCTCTAATCATTTCATGTTAGTATGTGTGTCTGCATAAGAAACTATGAGGGGGCCAGGCGCGGTGGCTCAAGCCTGTAATCCCAGCACTTTGGGAGGCCGAGGCGGGTGGATCACGAGGTCAAGAGATTGAGACCATCCTGGTCAACATGGTAAAACCCCGTCTCTACTAAAAATACAAAAAAAAAAAAAAAATTAGCTGGTCATGGTGGCGCGTGCCTGTAATCCCAGCTACTCAGGAGGCTGAGGCAGGAGAATTGCCTGAACCCAGGAGGCAAAGCTTGCAGTGAGCCGAGATAGCACCATTGCACTCCAGCCTAGGTAACAAGAGCGAAACTCCGTTTTAAAAAAAAAAGAAAAAAACAAACAAACAAACAATGAGGGGCTGGGCGCGGTGGCTCACACCCACAATCCCAGCACTTTGGGAGATTGAGGTGGGAAGATTGCTTGAGTCCAGGAGTTTGAGACCAGGCTGGGCAACATAATGAGATCTCATCTCTACAAAAAAATTAGCTGGGCTTAATGGTGCGTGCCTGTGATCCCAGCTGCTTGGAAGGCTTAGGTGGGAGGATGGCTTGAGCCATGACTGTACTACTGCACTCCAGCCTGAGCCACAGAGTGAGACTCTGTCTTAAAAAAACGAAAAAATAAAGCCCAAAATCAATTAACTGATCTCATTCGATCTTTGATAAGCCAAAGCATGGAAGATTTCAGTGACAATTTACCTATCCAATGACAAATATTTCCATATGAAATGTCACCCTTTTCCATCTTCCATGCCTTACTAAGAATTAGAGTTACCAAACCAAATGCAGGATGCCTAGTTAAATTTTAATTTCAGATAAAAATACAAATAATTTCTTAACATAACTATGTCTCAAATATTGCAAAGGACATATTTCTGCAAGCTTACTTGTTGTTTATTTGAAATTCAAATTTAGTTGGATACACTGTGTTTTTATTTGCTAAATCTGCATTTCTGTTAATGCAAGCATAAAGGAGACTTAAAAACTATAATAATGGTAATGCATTTAGTCTGATGGCTAGATTTAGAGATTGCAGGGCCATGCTATTCTCTTTTGTTTGTTTGTTTTGTTTTGTTTATATATTATTTTTTTTAAAACTTGATCAACCAGTTATTTGCCATAGTTGAAGAAAAGGTTGCCTGTGCTCATTTGCTTTGTGGTTAGAGGATACACAGCTTAATCTACAAATGCAGGACAAGAATGTTGTTGGCTGTCATGGTATTCAGGCTTAATTGATGTAGTATCAAAGGCCCAATTCAAGCCTGCTGTCTTTCCAGGGGCCCTAAACCCTGCCCTGCTTTCTCTTACCTTCCTGAATCCTGTCTGTGTACAATTCCTTCATTGATTTCTCAGGCTTCATCTGCAGTTCCACGTGGGAAGTGCTGACAGTATCAGATTAACACATCATACACAGAAATAGCTCCAAACATAGATTGGTGAGTAAAGGCTATAAGATCTGCACTTAACAGTGACTTTTACCCATAATTTAGCTGTCAACTTCATTTCTGTGAGCTCAGGCTTAATGGCCATGTAACATAAACCTCAATTTTAGTATAAATTAATTGTTTTCCTGTGCCCGTTTCCATAAATGAGAAAACAAAACTCCTTTTCTCCTTTCCGTGGTGCACAATTTTGGCTTTTACTCTGTGACTATCCAGTCACCTTTACTGCCATGAAGGTATCTTTGCTTGGCCTTTGGTATCTTTGCTGGCCATGTAAACCAGCAGAAGGGCCAAGGTAAGTCATGGCAGCTATGTACTGAGTTGGATAAAAAGAAAGAAAACGAATCATCTGCCATACTGTCAATTGGGAGAACTGATAAAGCAGAAAATAATGATGAGTCAGGTGTGCCCTTCTCCAGACAATTAAGTGCATGTTTTCTCTTAAAATCACCTATCTGGCGAAAAGGCACAAACCACTGGAAATTAAAGCAACTCTTCTGGAAATGTCTACATAGTCTCCTGGAAGAAGACATCAATAAACACTCAGCAGTGTATTTCCACAAGAAATAAGATTAATGCTGGCCTATCTCCTGGGCACAGCACCCAATGATGGAAACAATAAATTTGAAGGATTAGGTGGCTAGATCTGTTTCTACAAAGTAACATTTGCATTGAGGCCATATTATTATGAAAAACAAGGATAAAAAATAAGTGATTATCAAAATTTGAGGATCATGAAAGAGGAAAGGCTGATATATATATGTATATATATATATATATATATATATATATATACACATGAGAATCACTTTCTCAGAAAAATTGGAGTATGATTAAAATATAGTTAAAATATGCATCGTATTTTATAAATATTGTATAGTGAACTCTAGAATAATATATAGCCTTACACATGTGAAAGACATATTGAATAAACCAAATATACACATGATACTTTGGTAAATGTATGTGCGTATTCAACAACACATTTTACTCTGAGACAAGAGTTGGCAAACCACAGCCCACAAGTTGGATGCTTGTTTTTTAAAATATTGTTTTATTAGAACACAGCCATGCCCATTTGTTTATGTATGGTTGATGACACCTTTCCTGATACACAGCAAACTTGAGTTGTTCCAACAGAGACTCCAGGACCCAAAGGGCCTAAAATGTTTACCTGGCCCTTTATTTCAAAAATTCTAAGACAATGATTATGGTATCTATAAAAATCATGTCTGGTTTCATGATTTCATAACATGAAATTCAATTTAGTTCTTCATTGTTGGCAGAGGAAGATAAAAGAATGCCAGCTACTGGGTAAGGATTTTAATGTGTGTGGAGATCAATAGAAGAAACCTTCCTCTTTATATCTACTCTGAACTTCTTTTTCTAATTCTGTGTATTTTTTCTTGACTTACATATCCCTTTTATTTTTATTATTTTATTTTATTACTTCCCTTTCATTTTATTATTCTATGTGTATCTTCACTTGTCATTTGTGTCCATTCTACCTTTTATCCATTTTTCACATATATTTTTATAGTGGTAATTTTGGGATCATGTAAAAACACAGAAAATTTTTGCATCAAGGATCTATCCATCTATATAGACATGAGCAGTACTGAAAACTTCTCATGTCCAGTGAACTAAAAAATGAACTGGGGAACCACGGCCACATCATTATCTAATGTGTATTTACATAATCCTATATTTCTACCTTTTTTTTTTTTTTTTTTTGAGACAGAGTTTTGCTCTTGTTACCCAGGCTGGAGTGCAATGGCACAATCTCGGCTTACCGCAACCTCCGCCTCCTGGGTTCAGGCAATTCTCCTGCCTCAGCCTCCTGAGTAGCTGGGATTACAGGCACGCACCACCGTGCCCAGCTAATTTTTTGTATTTTTAGTAGAGACGGGGTTTCACCATGTTGACCAGGATGGTCCCGATCTGCTGACCTCGTGATCCACCCGCCTCGGCCTCCCAAAGTGCTGGGATTACAGGCTTGAGCCACCACGCCTGGCCTATTTCTACCTTTTTTAAAGGTTCAAGGACTCACTTTTAGCATGTTACTTATGAAAAGAATCTGTAGAGGTGGAGGACTCAAGATGGCGTGGTGAGAACAACCCAGGATTGAAGCTCTCGGTGAATGCGTGGAGAGGGTGAGTCAGGGCCGCATTTCCAGACGGATCTTTGTTGCCCACAGAATGGGGAAATTCCCAGGTATAAAAGAGACGTGGGACACCAGGCAGAGGATTTGGCTGGTGCAGCCGGTGGCTGGCGCTGTAGTGCAGAGGCGCTACACAGCGCTCCCCACAAGGTGCACTGGTCCGAGTGCCCTGTTGAACCGGCAATCTGAGATTTGAGAGGGCTGAACTTGAGACTGAGCTGGACTTGGACAGTGAGACAGCCCAGGAGATTCCAGGGAGACAGCATTTGGGGTAGTGCAGTGGGACAAACAAAGCGGTGATTCCAAGCTCTCAGGGTGCAGGCATAGCTGAACCCAAGACGGTGCAGCTCCATGGGGGAGGGGCGTCCGCCATTATCGAGGCAATCCGCCCCTACTGGGGAACATGCCCATTGCTGACGCAGCCTGCCGTTGCCGAGGCAACCGCTACAACAGAGACTCCGCCGCAGGGCGTAGCCCCTGGCAGCAGGGCTAAGAACACAGCAGCAGGGCAGAGCCTGCAGCAACGGGGTGAACCTCACACCAGCAGGGCGGAGCCTTGGCAGGCAAATAGTTACTGGACTGCCTCCTGGCTGGGCAGGACAGCGTGGCGGACACTCATGAGGAAAGCCCCAACTCCCCCACTCCCCGAGACAGAGCATCTGAGAAAAAAAAGGGTTTTTTTTATGAGTTCAGCTGCAGCAGAATTGAACGTAGCAGCCTAACAGCCCTGAATGAAGAACAGGGCTCACAGCTTAGCACTTGAGCTCCTATAAAGTACAGACTGTCTCCTCAAGCAGCTCCCTGACCCCTCTATATCCAAAAGACTGACATTTGGCAGGCATCATTCTGGGACAATGATAGCAGAAAAAGAAACTGGTAGCATCCCTCACTATTCCACAGCCACTATAGGTGCACCCCAGACAAGCAGGGCCTGGAGTGAACCTCAGCAGTCATACAGTAGAGGGGCTAGACTGGAAGAAGGAAAACCAAGTAACAGAAATACTTCATCAACAATCTGGGCATCCACTCAGAGACCCAATCAAAAAGTCAGCAACTACACAGACGACAGGTGGATAAATCCACAAAGATGGGAAGAAACCAGTGAAAAAAGGAGGAAAACACTCAAAACCAGAACACCTCACCTCCTAGAAAGGACCAAAACTCCTCACCAGCAAGGGAACAAAGCTGGACGGAGAATGACTGTGACAAAATGACAGAATTAGACTTCAGAAGGTGGATAATGAGAAACTTTTGTGAGCTAAAAGAACATGTTCTAAATCAATGCAAAGAAACTAAGAACCTTGAAAAAAGATTTGAAAAAAGATTCGAGGAAATGATAACAAGAATGGATAACATAGAGAGGAATATGAATGAATTAAAGGAGCTGAAAAACACAACACGAGAACTTCACGAAGCATGCACAAGTTTCAATAGCCGAATTGACGAAGCAGAAGAAAGAATATCAGAAGTCGAAGATCAACTCAATGAAATAAAAAGAGAAGCCAAGATTAGAGAAAAAAGCGCAAAAAGGAATGAACAAAGTCTCCAAGAAATGTGGGACTATGTGAAGAGATCTAACCTACGTTTGATAGGTGTACCAGAAGGGGACGAAGAGAATGAATCCAAGCTGAAAAATACTCTTCAGGACATTATCCAGGAAAATTTCCCCCACCTAGCAAGACAGGCCAACACTCAAATGCAGGAAACACAGAGAACACCACAAAGATATTCCGCAAGAAGAGCAACCCCAAGGTACATAATCGTCAGATTCAACAAGGTTGAAATAAAGGAGAAAATACTAAGGGCAGACAGAGAGAAAGGTCGGGTCACCCACAAAAAGAAGCCCATCAGACTCACAGCAGATTTCTCAGCAGAAACACTACAAGCCAGAAGAGAGTGGGGGCCAATATTCAACATCCTTAAAGAAAAGAACTTTCAACACAGAATTTCATATCCAGCCAAACTGAGCTTCATAAGTGAAGGAAAAATAAAATCCTTTGCGAACAAGCAAGTACTCAGAGATTTTTGTCACCACCAGGCCTGCTTTACAAGAGCTCCTGAAAGAGGCGCTACACATAGAAAGGAACAACCAGTACCAGCCATTCCAAAATCACACTAAATGCTAAAGAGCATCAACATAATGAAGATTCTACAACAACTAACAGGCAAAACAGCCAGCTAGCATCAAAATGGCAGTATCAAATTCACACATAACAATATTAACCCTAAATGTAAATGGACTAAATGCACCAATCAAAAGACACAGACTGGCAAATTGGATAAAAGGCCAAAACCCATCAGTGTGCTGTATCCAGGAAACCCATCTCACATGCAAGGATACAAAAAGGCTCAAAATAAAGGGATGGAGGAAGATTTACCAAGCAAATAGACAGCAAAAAAAAAGCAGGAGTTGCAATTCTCATCTCTGATAAAATAGACTCTAAAGCAACAAAGATCAAAAGAGACAAAGAAGGCCATTACATAATAGTAAAAGGATCGATACAACAAGAAGAGCTAATGATCCTAAACATATATGGGCCCAATACAGGAGCACCCAGATATATAAGACAAGTTCCTAATGACTTACAAAGAGACTTAGACTCCCACACAATAATAGTGGGAGATTTTAACACTCCACTGTCAATATTAGACAGATCAACCAGACAGAAAATAAACAAGGATATCCAGGGCTTGAACGCAGACCTGGAGCAAGCAAACCTGATAGACATTTACAGAACTCTCCACCCCAAATCCACAGAATATACATTCTTCTCAACACCACATCACACCTACTCTAAAATTGACCACATAGTAGGAAGTAAAGCACTCCTCAGCAAATGCAAAACAACTGAAATCATAACAAACAGTCTCTCAGACCATAGTGCAATCAAGTTAGAACTCAGAATTCAGAAATCAACCCAGACTTGCACAGCTTCATGGAAACTGAACAACGGGCTCTTGAATGTTGACTGGATAAACAATGAAATGAAGGCAGAAATAAAGAAATTCTTCAAAACCAATGAGAATGAAGACACAACATGCCAGAATCTCTGGGACACATTTAAAGCAGTCTCTAGAGGAAAGTATATAGCAATAAGTGTCCATATGAGGAGAATGGAGAGATCCAAAATTGACACTCTATCGTCAAAATTGAAAGAGCTAGAGGAGCAAGATCAAAAACACTCAAAACCCAGCAGAAGACAAGAAATAAATAAGATCAGAGCAGAACTGAAGGAGACAGAGACTGAAAAACCCTTCAAAAAATTAATAAATCCAAGAGCTGGTTTTTTGAAAAGACCAACAAAATAGATAGACCACTAGCCAGATTGATTAAAAATAAAAGAGAGAACAACCAAATAGATGCAATAAAAAATGATAAAGGGGAAATCACCACAGATTCCACAGAAATTCAAACCATCATCAGAGAATATTACAAACAACTCCATGCACATAAACTAGTAAACCTGGAAGAAATGGATAAATTCCTGGACTCCTGTATCCTCCCAAGCTGAAACCAGGAGGAAGCTGAAACTATGAATAGACCAATAACAAGGTCAGAAGTTGAGGCAGCAATTAAGAGCCTAGCACACAAAAAAAGCCGAGGTCCAGACGGGTTCACAGCTGAATTCTACCAGACACACAAAGAGGAGCTGGTACCATTCCTTCTGAAACTATTCCAAATAATCCAAAAAGAGGGAATCCTTCCCAAATCATTTTATGAGACCAATATCATCCTGATACCAAAACCCACGGAGACCCAACTAGAAGAGAAAACTTCAGGCCAATATCCATGGTGAACATAGATGCAAAAATCTTCAATAAAATATTGGCAAGTCGATTGCAACAGCAAATCAAAAAACTTATCCATCATGATCAAGTAGGATTCATCCCGGGGATGCAAGGCTGGTTCAACATACGCAAGTCTATAAACATAGTTCACCACATAAACAGAACCAAAAACAAAAACCACATGATTATCTCAATTGACGCAGAGAAGGCATTTGACAAAATTCAACAGCCCTTTATGCTAAAAACCCTCAATAAACTCGGTATCGATGGAACGTATCTCAAAGTAATAAAAGCTATTTACGACAAACCAACAGCCAATATCATACTGAATGGGCAAAAACTGGAAGCATTCCCTTTGAAATCCGGCACTAGACAAAGATGCCCTCTTTCACCACTCCTATTCAATATAGTACTGGAAGTTCTAGACAGAGCAATCAGGCAAGAAAAAGAAATAAAGGGCATTCAAATAGGAAAGGTGGAAGCCAAATTGTCTCTATTTGCAGACAACATGATAGTATACCTAGAAGACCCCATCGCCTCAGCCCAAAAACTCCTAACACTGATAAGCAACTTCAGGAAAGTCTCAGGATATAAAATCAATGTGCAAAAATCAAAAGCATTCCTACACACCAATAACAGACTTAAAGAAAGCCAAATCAAGAACGAACTGCCATTCACAATTGCTACAAAAAGAATAAAATACCTAGGAATACAACTAACAAGGAACGTAAGGGACCTCTTCAAGGAAAACCACAAACCACTGCTCAACGAAATAAGAGAGGACACAAACAGTTGGAGAAACATTCCATGTTCATGGTTAGGAAGAATCAATATCGTGAAAATGGCTATATTGCCCAAAGTAATTTACAGAATCAATGCTATCCCTATCAAGCTACCATTGACTTTCTTCACAGAACTGGAAAAAACCACCATGAACTTCATATGGAACCAAAAGAGAGCCCACATAGCCAAGTCAATTCTAAGCAAAAAGAACACAGCGGGGGGCATCACACTACCGGATTTCAAACTATACTACAAGGCTACAGTAATCAAAACAGCATGGTACTGGTACCAAAACAGAGATATCGACCAATGGAACAAAACAGAGGCATCAGAGGCAACACAACATATCTACAACCATACAATCTTTGATAAACCTGACAAAAACAAGCAATGGGGAAAGGATTCCCTGTTTAATAAATGGTGTTGGGAAAACTGGCTAGCCATGTGCAGAAAGCAGAAACTGGACCCCTTCCTGACACCTTACACTAAAATTAACTCCAGATGGATTAAAGACTTAAACATAAGACCTGGCACCATAAAAACCCTAGAAGGAAATCTAGGCAAAACCATCCAGGACATAGGAGTAGGCAAGGACTTCATGAACAAAACACCAAAAGCATTGGCAGCAAAAGCCAAAATAGACAAATGGGACCTGATGAAATTCCACAGCTTCTGCACGGCAAAACAAACAGTCACTAGAGTGAATCGGCAACCAACAGAATGGGACAAAATTTCTGCAGTTTACCCATCTGACAAAGGGCTAATATCCAGAATTTACAAAGAACTCAAACAGATTTGCAGAAAAAAACCAAACAAGCCCATTCAAAAATGGGCAAAGGATATGAACAGACACTTTACGAAAGAAGACATATATGGGGCCAACAATCATATGAAAAAATGCTCATCATCACTGGTCATCAGAGAGATGCAAATCAAAACCACATTGAGATACCATCTCACGCCAGTTAGAATGGCGATCATTAAAAAATCTGGAGACAACTGATGCTGGAGAGGATGTGGAGAAAAAGGAACACTTTTACACTGTTGGTGGGAGTGTAAATTAGTTCAACCACTGTGGAAGGCAGTGTGGTGATTCCTCAAGGCCTTAGAAATAGAAATTCCATTTGACCCAGCAATCCCATTACTGGGTATATATCCAAAGGACTATAAATCGTTCTACTATAAGGACACATGCACACGAATGTTCATTGCAGCACTGTTTACAATAGCAAAGACCTGGAATCAACCCAAATGCCCATTGATGATAGACTGGATTGGGAAAATGTGGCACATATACACCATGGAATATTATGCAGCAATCAGAAATGATGAGTTTGTGTCGTTTGTAGGGACATGGATGAATCTGGAGAACATCATTTTCAGCAAACTGACACAAGAACAGAAAATGAAATTCCGCATATTCTCACTCATAGGCGGGTGATGAAAAACGAGAACACATGGACCCAGGGAGGGGAGTACTAAACACTGGGGTCTATTGGGGGAAAAGGGGAGGACGGGGGGGGGAGCTGGGGAGGGATAGCCTGGGGAGAAATGCCAAATGTGGGTGAATGGGAGAAAGGAAGCAAAACAGATTGCCATGTGTGTACCTATGCAACTGTCTTGCATGTTCTGCATATGTACCCCAAAACCTAAAATGCAATAAAAAATTTAAAAAAAAAATGAACTGGGTAAGATGAATTGTCCTCTGGACAGTTTTCCTGACATTTGTTTGACGTTGTGTCAGAAAGTCAGGAAGAATTCTGTTTGGTTCTGTGTACATGTAAAAAGCTTTGGCTTTAATCCAGGTAAATTTTCAGTTACTGGTGTCTCAAAGACAAATAAAATAAGGTTTATATCCTTCATTGTTCTCTCTCACTTATCTTGTGCTTTATTCTAAATGCTTAGGATAATTTGTACTTTGTGTGTGATTTTGAATTTGGTCTTATACTAAACCGTAATCTCTATGAAGACAAGGATGATGTCATTTTGCTTACTTTTTTATAGTCAGTGACTTCCATAATTATAGGTCCTCTAAGAATATTTATTGAATTATGTTAATGAATAAAAGAGAGGACCACTAAAGCATTTTAATAATTGGAATGAGAAGGTCATGTAAATCTTAGACAGATCATTCTGGTAGTATTTTGAAACGTAGGAGGATCACACTATATACTGCAAGTCAGTTGCTCTAGTTGATCTTTCTTGTGTAGCAGAACAAAATAAGATATTTATGTAATTCTTCAACTTTGGAGTATGAAGTACATGAACCTAGAAATAGATGCTTCTTTAACTCAGTCTGTTTTTTTGCCACCCAATAGTTGTCACCTTTCTCCACCCACTCAGGTGTGCCTCTTCTTCCCCAATTACTAGCTTGGAACCTATTACCCAGCCCAGCTTTGACAAGATCTAGTTGAGCAGCCCTAATCAGCTTCTGAGCCTTACCCAAGCTGTAGTTAATCAGGATTCTACATTGTTTTAGGAGCTATGCCATGATAGATGCTTTAGGCATCATGATAGGTTCTATGGAAAAAATGATGAATAAGACAGATGCTGCCCTGCCATAATCTATAAAGAGAGAAAAATCAAACACTAATGATGCTAACATCAGTATTGGGTGATAATTGCAATAATAGAGTCATGTATCTATTATAGAGGTGGCAGAGAGGAAAGAATGTTTATGTCTGTGTTAAGGATATTGAAAAGGCTCATAGAAGAGGAAGCATTGGGTTTATGTTTTCAAAAGCAAACAGAATTTTCCAGGTTCAATAGTAGTAGGTGATATGCAAAGACTGAAAGTAGATACTCAGGCAGAAGAAACAACAAAAGACATGATGGAATTAAGTTTGCCATGCTTTGTAACAACGAGTCCACTGTATTGGTTTCTCTTCCCAGATCTTGATTCTTGTAACTTGCCCAAATTCCGTTTTCTTCTTGGGCTCTGTCTTGTTGGGATTCTGTTTATAGGAGAATGGAATTCTTCTCCTGAATAGCAATCCTGTTTGATAGTGACCATTAGACTTCTCTGACATTGCCTACTTGCCTTCCTGATTCTGAAAGTTACCTGTCTCAAATCCCCTATTTCTGTGTCAACTTCTTTCTTGGATCATATTGGTCTAAAGCGAGATGCTGTGGCTCTTGGATACTGAGCATTTCCTCTGTCATAGATCAACCTCTCTCTCAGAGATATAGCAATAAAGATTCTGGCTCAAGTGATTTATACAGGAGCAAACCCAGGAAAAGCAAGCAAGAGAGTGGAAGGCAAGAACAGAAAAGGAAAAAAGCCAAGCAATGATATGATTTCTGATGTGGCTCCAGGCTCAGCCTGATCCTGTGGGGGAACTCTAGAACTTAAATTACGTTTCACAGTTTGTCTTATTTTGAGACAAAAGAGCTAGGATTTTGTGCCCTCATACCAATCAGTCATTGGCTACAGGCAGCCATGGGAGCCAGTGTGTGGTCCTAAACTACCAAGCACTTCCAAGTGAGATAACTGCACTTCTCAAGGGTGGACATGGGAAAGTCATAAGCTCTAGCTGTTAGCAGAATGGCAATCCAAAGAAGGAGAATGCTGGTAAAGGCATCAGAAGGGCGAGGTACAATGTCCACTGTGGACTCACACAAAGTATTCCCCAAGTTCACACCTGTGTTGCCTAGTGAGTGGGATGCTTCAGGTCTCCAAATGTCTAAGGATTTTCTTTTCTGCCATAAGTAGCTGGATTCCTTTGACTTGTGCCAAGTCTCCACATAAAATGCTTGCATTCCTGGAAAGCTATTGTACAGTCTCTTTGGTGTTGCTATAAAGAAATGTCTGAGACTGGGTAATTTATTAAGGAAAGAGGTATATTTTGCTCACAGCTTTGCAGGTTGTACATAAAGCATGGCATCATTATCTGCTTCTAGTGTGGGCCTCAGGAAACTCAGAATCATGGCAAAGGTGAAGAGGAAGCAGGCATATCAGATGGCAAGTGAGGGAGCAAGAAAGAGAGGAGGCGGTGCCAAGCTCTTTCTGACAATCAGATCTCACGGTTACTCATTACCATGGAGAGGACACCAAGACATTCATGAGGGATTTGCCCCATGACCCAAACACCTCCCATCAGGTCCCACCTCCAATTTGGGGATCATTTAAACATGAGACTGGAGGAAACAAATATCCAAACTACATCAGCTACAGTTCCTTCAAGGACAGGAAACAAACTGAGGATATTCTTGCTACTTTGGAGACTAGTAAAATTTTAGATGATCAGAGAGCATTTGGTTCAAATCAAAATCTCATTCCATACTGAAAACAGAATTTGAAACTTTCATATGCACAAAAGAAAGATAAGATTGATCTTTGGACTTGAAAAATGTAGGCTGCTTCCTGATCAGTATCTCAAGGCAGGATAAAGTATTTTCAGGATATTTTGTATTCAGATGCATTATGCTCCAAATTCAATTCTTTTGATTAGAAGGTTTAGGCTTGCTACAATATAAAAGCAAGTGTAGGATGCGGGTACACAGCTTGAATAATTTTTGCAACTTCAACGAGAATTTTTGAATATTTTAAATCATGATTCTTACTTGTACTATATGATTAGTAATTAGAAGTAATTTGGAAAAAAGCATGTGCCGTTTTCTCTATTATTTCTATGAGGATTATCATTATAGTGGTTTTCTTTCCTTTCTTTTCTTTCTCTGAAATAAAATATTTTAAAAGCTCAAATTACAGGACTTATAAAAATGTACATTTGTACATTTCTTTTATGAGACAGAGACAAATAATAATGATGTAATCATATGGTAAGAATTTGTTGAAATCAACAACTTTCAGGTCAAATTAGAGAGCTAGCATTGATACAACCCAGTATCTAGCATCACTTCCCACTCTTAAATTATAGTAATTGATACTTATAATTACTAGTGTGGCTTAGGTACTGTTGTGAACCAAATGGGTTAACTTGTACTTATTATCATTTAAATATAATCTATTTTTCACTGTATTTATTAGAAAATTGATAATCTATGTACAATAATTCTTACCTAGTGAGACTATTCAGTTATCCATTTTGTGTCACCCTGGATAAATGGGCACTGGCTCTATCTTTGTTTCCGTCATACCATGTTTGTGGTGACACCATACTCCAATTTTAAAGATAGTTTTATTTATCACACCAGAATTGGCCAACGCCTGGAAAGGTTACATCTGTAAAGTAAACATAAAACACTGTGGAGCCCAAATGATTTGTTTACATTTAAGATTGATTTTTCAAAACCTCATTTCCTTGTTTTGTTACAGATGGCAGTGGAAAAAACAATAGAATTTCTGAATGAAACAAATCCCTAGATTTCTATGTTGTAAAAGTGAGTCCTTGACATTCTTCCTGTTCATCTAGGGAGATCCTGGCATCCACTTTGTTATATGGAGGTAGGAGTGTGAAGGCCATTCATGCCTTGGTACTTCACTGTTTCTTCAAACACAAGATGGTAGCAGGAAAAAGGAAATAATGTGTGGAATTGACATGGAGGGCAACTATAGTAGGAGAAGAGAAAATCTGTTAGCTAAGATTATGCTTTCCATATATATTTGTGGGTATAAATTATTTTCCTCCATGTTATAATTTTTATAACTTGATGAAAATAGCAAATAAAAATAGCATTATTCTACTGTGCCCAACAAATGTTTTAAATACTACTATAAGGACAATGCTGCTTTTTTACTTCCTTGTTCCATTTCAATAATAAGAAAAACATAGATGGGCCAGGCACAGTGGCTGATGCCTGTAATCCCAACACTTTGGGAGGCCAAGGTGGGCAGATCAATGAGCTCAGGAGTTTGAGAACTGCCTGGGCAGCATGGTGAAACTCCATATCTACAAAAATACAAAAATTAGCTGGACGTTGTGGCACATACTTGTAGTCTTAGCTACTTGGGGGGCTGAGACAGGAGGATGGCTCAAACCTGGGAGGCCAAGGTTGTAGTCAGCTGAGATGGCACCACTGCCCTCCAGCCTGGACAACACAGTGAGACCTGTCTCAAAATAAAAAAAAAAAAGAAAAGAAAAGAAAAAGAAAGTCATAGATGATTAATCAAACATTTTATTACTTAACTTGATAAAATGGCAGTTTTAAGACCTTATGTTAGGCAGTAGAGTATGAGCAAGTTGGTAGAGTAAAATTTTATTTCATAATCTTTTCAGAATCATCATTCACAGTTGAGTTCATCAAATGTGACTTAAATGGCCTGTAAGTTAAAGAAACAATTCTTTAATATGTTCCTATTTAGAGGATGGATCCTCATTTGACCTTTTATTTTAAGAGCTATAACAAGAAGAGGAATAATGATGACTTTTTCCAGCACTCCTGAACAATGTGTCAAGATTTTAACTGCACAGAATTTCACAAAATGTCAGGGGCATTGTCTCCTTTCGGTAAACTCTAAATGCAGCACATAGAAGGTATTCTTTTAGCAGTTATTGTAGATATGAGGCTGGATATTGATTTAACAAAATATTTTCTTATTAAAGTTATATTTATTATGCATTTGAACACATGATGTGTCCTAAAAAGTGTTCATTGATACCTAGAGAACAAGGATTTTAATTTAATTTATCCATCAAGTAACATGTCAAAGTGAGTTATCTATCTGGACCAGACTTTACCTCCTTATCACAGTGGTAGTAACTTAAATTGTAAAAGACCTATTTTTAATTATTGAAATATGGCCCCCCACAAAGTCAGTCACTAAGGGACTTTACTAGGCTTCTTTAGTATTTCCTAAGAGGCAGTTATCCTAGAAATTGTTAGTAGCACAGCTATTACATCCAACAGCCAACTCATCCGGAATTTTTGTTGGCTTGACCTGTAAAATGCCTCGAGAATTTGACAACTTTTTACTATTTCTGTTGCCATCTTCCAGGACACTGTCACCTCTCACTTGGATTGTTGCCATAGTTTTCTAACTGGTATTCCTGCTTCTAAACTCACTCCAAGTTCATTGTAATAATAATAATAATACAGGAAATAATTAAATATATATTTGTAAAATATATTCATATTTAATATATTTCCTGCATTCTTTTAATTTATTTAATTTATATTAAAAAGAAGAAATAATAATCCTTTGAAAACATAAATCAGATATCACTTCTTCTCTGCGTAAACCCCTGAGCCCTTATCACTCTGAATGGCAGCTAGAACCTTTACTCCAGCCTCACTCAGAAACATGGCCTGCTTTCCTCTCCCCATTGCCTCTTTGACTTGTTATCCCAGGAACTGCCCCTCTCTTGCTTTCCATTTCCTCCTCACCAGTCCACTGGCCTCCTTGCTCTTTCTGCCTCAGAGCTGTTTCCTTGTCTGGAAATTTCTTCCTCCAGATATCTGCATGGCCCACCCTCACATTTCTTTCAACTCTTCGCTCAAATGTTTAAATGTGATATTCTCATGGAGCCTGCCTGTATCTCTCTATCTCATCCTACTTCCCCGCTGGGCACTGCCAGTTCCTTGACCCTGCTCTTTTTTCCCCCTTATAGCACTTACTGATTTTTTTTCTATATCCCCCTTCCACCTCTACTAGGATGTGAGCTTCATAAAGACAGAGATTTTGACAATTTTGTCCAATGATATACCCTCAGGGTCTAGCATATTATAGATTCCCAATAGATATTTGTTTAATAAATAAATTAGGTCAGGTTTGGTAGCTCATGCCTGTAATACTAGCACTCTGGGAAGCCAAGGCATACAGATCGCTTGAGTCCAAGTGTTCAAGACCAGCCTGGGAAACATAGTGAGATCCCCATCTCCACAAAAAAGAAAAATAGTCAAGGATTGTGCTGTGTGCCTGTAGTCTCAGCTACTCTGGAGGCTGAGGTGGGAGGATCACTTGAGCCTCGGAGGTTGAGGCTGCAGTGAGCCATGATCACACCATTGGACTCCAGCTTGGGTATCAGAGGAAAACCCTTTCTCCAGCAACCACAACAAAACAACAACAAATGAAAACAAAAAACAACAAAAAAGAGAATTCATTGCTATTTTATGGCAGTGGCATAAAAGAGTGCATGGAGTCACAGTAACATGAGTTACTGCCTTCTGCTGAAATGTGCTGGTGTCTTTGAGAAGGCACCAATAAATAGCTCCTTCCTGCCTGGGTGAGGTTAAAACTAATTGATAGACAAAGCTAAGTTCCAGCAGACAGAGGACAAGATCTTAATATCTCCTTAATACTGAAAGTAGTAGTAGAAAGACATACTTATATCTATAAGCAAGTCAGTTATCTAATACTGAACTCCCCAAATAGATACAGTGTCTACAGAACAGCACTGATCCATGACAGATCTCTTCCAACAAAAGGAGAATAAGCATAGCAGAATTTCCACTTCCAGGAATAAGAAAGAGAAAGGAGCAGGGCTGTCTATGTATTTTCACCTGTATATATTCAGCAATCATTGTTTTCCTTCTTGGAGGTGGGGGAGGTGGAGCAATTGGGGTGGGATAGAGGAATGTGTGATGAGGGCATGGGGAGAGGTCAGTGGTGTTACGCTAATAAATATCCCATTATATAGAAGAAAACATTAGACGTGGAAGTGAAGTGATGTCCCCTAATAATATCTATATTTTTCCTCTCTTGAAATTTCTTCCTTTTGGTAAAAATTAGTATATCTCAGATATTTAGAATGTTAATTTTCTGTTAGTGAACCCAGAGAGATGAAAAGTCAGCCCACATGGTTGGCATGAAAAGAACTGCTGGAAATATAAAACTGGGACCTAACCTATCAGCAGTCAGGGAAGAGTTAGGGGAAGGTTATGTTTTAAAATGGATGTCCTTCAATGACTCTTCAATCCTAATAATTAAAATATCTTCAAATCATATGCTGTTCTTTGGGTATTCCTTGAGGTAATGAGAGGCACATCATCAAGGAAGCACAAGCGTATTTGGGTGTTTCTTATGTACCAAGAAATGGTGATAGCAAGAGTGCACAAAATAAATATAGTACTTGCCTTCACAGAATCTACTGGGGAAGAAGTGTGAGTATAAGTAAATGTAGAGTGAAAGTATCATATTAATAGTGCATGAAAGAATAGATAGATAAATAATGGATATATTCAGGCAGGCTCCAGAATTTAGTATACGAACTCTCAAAGGCCAGCATGTTTTCAAGTTAGGAATGGCAGACCTCTAGTGGCCAAAAAGAAGTCAGCAATCTAATGGCCGAGAATAAAATTTGCATAAAATGGTTTGGGTAAATGCATTTGCAAAAGAATAAGTACATAAAGCATTGCTTTATAAAGATCCTAGCATACCTAAATTTTGCTGTGCTCAGTTTCTTATAAATAGGACTTAATAGCACATGCATCATGAGTTCACTTTTGTAATTAACTACTTAGAGTGAATGGCTTATGGAAATGAAGCCAGTAATCTTTTAATTATGATTAGCCTTTCTTTTTAATACCTGCAGGAGGGAAATAATTACTCATATGTGAAATTTCATGCTATAAGCTATATAAGATAAAAAGCAGCTATTCATTTTGAAAATAGAGAAAGGGGAAAGAGAAAATTGTAACCAAATTAACCTTTGGTTACAGAAATCTCAAATATAATGAAAAGAGTGTATTTAAAAATGATAAAAGCAACACATATTTTTAAAAATTAAGTAAAAATATTAACTTGTAAAAACAAAGTTAACAGACTGTTTCAGTTCTTAAAAATTAAATAATGTCCTAACGTCAAATTATTTGGAGTAAGTTCAAGGAGGAATTATTTGTTGATGCAAACTACTGTTCTTTTAGGAGCCTGAGTGCTTTCTAATACAGATCAAGTTGAGTTGATCCTGTATTAATCACAATCAATGAAACTGTTTGGCAACTATTCCAGGTTAATTAAACTACATAAGGTCTCCAGTTTGTAAATCAGAAAGGTATTCTGGGTGACTATTTAGGGATGCTTCAGTTTTTCTATTACAACAATTTTATTAACAATGTGCAGTGTCTTAGGTAAATGAAAGAAGAGGATAATTTTTGTGGTGATGGTGTGCAGCTGGTGAGGTGGAGGTGAGAGAGTTAGGAAATATTAGATATGAGAGTATAGATGTGGAAACTTTTCTAATCTATGACTGCAGAATTTAAAACGATTGAAGAAATTATCGTTTTTTGCCTGAGTTAACAGAAATGAAATCAGCTTCGGAGGAAAGCTTTTAGGGATTTCCTGTTTATTTCTGCATCTTTTTAAATGTGTAATTCAGTACCACTGTATTTGAGAATAAACATTGTTAAAATGTCATAATTACTCTTTAGACTATTTTAAGCTGCCATATAGAGAGTGTTTGCATTCTTTATCAGCCCTGATCTGCCAGGGACTTAGTCATCAGGCATCGTTATATATTTCAATAACAACAAACAACTATAAATAAATGTTTCAAATTTGATAGGAATACGAGGAGAAATCTGAGAGCAAGTAAAAAAAGGTTTCCAGGCAATATTTAGACAACTGTAATAAAAATATCTAATAAAAGATCAGCTCACACCCACAAAAATGAGTAGTTATTGCTGGATTTGTTTAATAGGTGATTTTATTTTGCTTTTCTTCTGTTGCGCGTATGTCCAAAGTTCTTTGCATTGAGCATGCATTATATTTGTCATTTTAAAATGACTTTTAAAAAAGAATTCAGCATCCTTTGTTGACTAGAACCTGCTGCATGGCTGCTACAGATGCCATTGTGTCTTGTGAGCGCATGCTGCAACATTTCTTGATATTCTGAGCCATCCAAAATGATTCTACATGCACCTCCAGTCAATAATATAAATTTTCCAAGCAGTATGATGATGTCAGCCACTGCTTAATAATTTTCTACATTTTGGGAGAAGCTAGAGGAAAGTTGGAAGTGCTAAGGGACATTTCAAGACTTCCCAGAGGGTAGCTGTATCAGGAACAAGGAAGGCAGGAGGAGCCTGGGGAAAGTCTCCCATTTGATTCAACAGAGTTCCAACCTTAGCAAAGTTGGACTCCTAAACATGTCTGTTTCAGTATGCAGCCATATGCAGCCGTATTCATGCCTAGACGAAGAACTGATATGGTTCCCTCCTCAATAATGCTGTTTATTCTGCACCACAGAATTCCCTGGGCCTGTGAGAAAAACCCCACACTTCACTGAGGTGTTTGCTTTTGGTCCTCCCCTTTTTCCTTCCTTTACCCTCCCTTTTTCTTTCCTTTTGTTTTCATCTCTGTCCCTTAACCATTAGATGTTATTCTCAAAATAGGAGAAGATGGCAAGTTCAGATTTGTAACTGCTGGAAATGATATTTTTGTATCTTTTTATTTAGTGAACTCCCACTTATTTATCTAACAAATATTTATTTGCTCACAAATATTAAAGCATAATTACTTGTATTGAGAGAATCTGTCTAATAAATAGTAATTCAAAAAAGAAAAGAAAGGAAAACCCAGATATAGTCTCTGCCTTCAATGAGTTTACAATCTAGTGGAAAAGACTGAAAGTGAACTAATAGTCTCCTCAAATAATTTTTATTATGATTTGGGATGCGTGTTATGACAGGACAGCAGAGGAGTGTGAGTGAGGGTGGGGTGCCAGAAAGCACTCTCTGAGCATGTGACATTTATCCTGAGACCTAAAGCAGTGGTTCTCAACTGGGCTGTTTTGTTTTGACAATGTCTGGAAACATTTTTAGTTATCACAACTGGGAGGAAGGATTTACATTTCCTGATCATATAGTGTGACTTTTCTTTTGAGATGGACTGGAATGCAGTGGCCTGATCTCTGCCCACTGGTGCCTCCACATCCCAGGTTCAAGCAATTCTTTTGCCTCAGCCTCTTGAGTACCTACCATTACTGGCGCCTGCCACCACGTCTGGCTAATTTTTGTACTTTTGGTAGAGATTGGGTTTCACTATGTTGGTCAGGCTGGTCTCAAACTCCTAACCTCAAGTGATTCCCCATCTCAGCTTCTCAAAGTACTGGGATTACAGGTGTAAGCACCCTGCCACATAATGTGATTTTGATTTGTGTCATTATAACAGGAATATTTTCAAAATAAGTCATCTATTTTATTCCCTGTAAGTTATATTAATTTTTGTATGCTATTTATTAATTGTTATGTTATATAAATTATACTGTCCTGGGTCTCTGTATCCATTGAGTGAGAGTAGACAGAACCTAATATAAAGAAGTCACTGCTCAGCTGTGAATGTCAATTTGACATTTTTTTGAGCACTCAGAAATACAATTGCCTTGGACATCATAACTTTTAGAGAAAGGAAAGTTTTTCTTGGAATATAATACTTTCCTTTCATATAATCGAGACACCTATATATGACTCATATCATAGTGTTTTACTATAAGACATTTGTAAATTGAAGGATGGTTATAATACCCCATCAAACAGGAAGGAGTAGAAAATCCTTTTGATGCTGAGGCTAAAAAAACCATGGAAAGGAAGAAGAAAGCAAAGCAACCCACTCTGGGTGCCCTTGCTTTGTCATTGGTAGTTCTGTGGCAGCGGTGGTGGTGGGTGGTGCTGGGGAGGGCATCTGAAGTACCGAGATCATGTCGGGGAAATCCAAGGCAATTGGAGGCTTCTGGGGTTTCCAGTGGGTGGCCTGAAAAAGATGAAGATCTCTTAGAGTAACCACAAGGTGGCAGAGCATTGCAAATTTTGAGTAGCTTTTGAGTGCTGGGGTAAAAATGGCCACAGGAGATAATCTAGTTCATGGGCTTGAAGTAGTTCTGGGACAAGAGACAAAGTAACCATGGGACAGAGACCTGCCTGATGGACCACTCAAACTGGAGTTACGGGCAGGCCTCAGAGCATCATTAGTGAAAGCTGGGGAGGGCTGAGGCAGCCAGCAGGGCATCAGGTGTTGGCCTCAGTGTGGAGCAGGCTGTGAGACACACCTCTGGATACCTTGGGAGCTGGAGCTGAGGAACAGAGGCTCTCCGAGTTCTGAATACACACTTTCTACTCTACACCACTTACACCACCTGGGACCTTAAATCACCCTGGCAAAAGGGAAGGAAATCTTGAGAGGAGGGCAATCTGAAACCCATGACAGTAACTCAAAAGACATGAAATATTCAGAAAGAAGCTATTTAAATAGAAAAGACTGAATTACTTTATTGACAAGCCTATTTTGTTTTTTCCCCTCCCGTCAATGGTAATGTGGGCTTGAAAGCAAGATAAGGTCAGAGAAAAATAAAGAAAAATGCATTCTGTTTGTGTGTGTACACTTTGGTTGTTTTAGGAGTAGTAAGTAAATTTAAACATCATTATATTCAAAAGCTGATGTTGAATTCCTAAGGCACTAGGGACACCACCCAGCTACACCATCCTATCATAAGACACAGGGCCGTCTACTAAAACTGTACTTTATATGTTAATATTTGCCTGAAGTGCAACACATAATAGCAAAAATATTGGAGGGAAAGATGGTTTGTTACTTCAGCAAAGGTTTATTTCTTGTGTTTATTCTGGGCACTGTAGGTCAAAATAGGATGATCTAGACATGACTACTAATTCAAAAAGGCTTAGAAAAAAGGCATGTGCAGTATTAATCAATGTAACATAATGAAAAGATAGACTGTATTGTACACTCATTAGGAATGCAGACCCCAGGAACAAATTGCTTGGATTTGATCCCAGCTCTCCCATTTAAGACTCTGGCATGTTACTTAACCTCTCCATATCAAGAACATGTTTAGTTTCCATAGAAAGAAACGTTTCCATAGGAAGAAATGTTTCCATAAAGAACAAGCTTAGTTTCCACAAGTTTAGTTTCCATATGAAGGCAGTGGCTGCCTTATAGGATTGAGTTAATAAACGCAAACACAGAAAATGCCTGCCACATAATAAGACCTAATAAATGTTGATATCATTGTCATTAGCAAGAGTAGTAGAAGTAGTAATATTAATAGTAGTCATAGTGAAAGTAATGGTGGATGAGGTGGTTATTATTACTCAAAGAAAAATGAAGATAAAGCGTTCTGGGGATTACCCAAAGGAGAGACTCCAGTTGAAGGATCAGGGAAGATTTTGAGGGAGGGGGCATTAGATTAGGGCTTTGAACGCATTATTGTTCAGTTCTCCTTATAACACTGGCCTGATTAGAAGAAATGAAGATAGGAGACATTCCAGGGAATACAATAATTTGACCAAAGGAGAGACACAGGAAATAGCAGGCAGAAGTAAAAAACCAAGAAAGTCAGCAGAGGGCAGTTGCCTATTGACATTCTGGCATGGTGGGTGAAGCCCTCAGTGCTTCTCTGTGCTCCCGCGTCCATAGACGCTAATGTGATAAAGAAAGAGAGATAACGGTTTCCAGCATTCACTGAGAGGAGTTCATGTTCTCCTCAATCAATCTTTGGTAACATAATCAACTCTGTGCTACAAGGCCTGCTCCAGAGCCTGCTTCACTGTATTTTGGGACTGGCCAGCACTCGGGGGAATCAGAGGTGAGAGGAGAAAGTGTATTTTAAGTCCACATTCTGGAGGACCTTGACTGAGAGTCTAGAAAATTTTGTCATTGAAGAAAAGATAATTGGAGTAGCAGCTTCAAGCATCTTTCCTCTTCCTTTTTATACCCAATTTCACATATATTTCATCTCTTAAAAACCCTTCTACTCCCCAAATTTGCTTTTTAATGATGTACTTGGTAGGCATTTGTGTAAAGATTTTTACTCCCCCAGGAACAATTTTATGCTAAATTTCTTTTCTAACATTAAGTGTTTAATATTAAAGGAAATTCAGTCAAAAATAGCAGAATAGGGAAATGTGAGCGAGAAAGGTATTTCCAGGGAATTTTAGTAATTTCTAGTAAACCACCATGCCATATATTAATATTTAGATGCCTTATTTCCACCACCTTGGGCTGAAATTACCCTTTTTACAAGTTTTAGTGATACAATATTTAATTTTCATTTGTAGATTTATTGTAGAGTTTTGTTGAATTAAAAATTAATCTCAATTTAAAAATATTTGTTATAGATATTAAAATTCATTATTTTTTCTTATAAAAAAATTTTGTGTGTATTTTTCTTATAAAAAGTTATGTGTTTGTAAAGCTGGAAAAATACAATAGAGAAAAAGTTAGAAATGAAATTCATCTATTAGCTCATTACTAAGTGGCATTAACATTATGGAGCATGTCCTCCTTTTTCTTTCTTTCTTTCTTTTTTTCTTTACAAAAATTGTATCACATGGTGTGTCAGCCCAAATACTGTCCTCCCATAGATGTCCATGTATGAGGGGACCTCAAAAAGTTCATGGAAAAATGAAATTAAAATACAAAAGCATTCTCATAAATAGGCTATTAACCAAAGAAAAGAAAAAGATGAAAATTTTAAAAAATTAAGCTTTTTTTCTTAACATAAGTTCCTTGAAGCTTAAGATACTTTTGTAAATGGTGATACCAGCCATTTGGTCCATTCTTAAACAACTGGTAGTCCTGGGAATTTAACCATGTGACTGCATTCTTTTTACATTCTTAACTGAAGAAAAATTGGTGCTCTTTCAGGACTTTTTTTTTTTTTTTTTGACACAGGGTTTTACTCTGTCACTCAGGCTGGAGTGCAGTGGCATGATCACAGCTGATTGCATCCTCGACCTCCTGGGCTCAAGTAATACTCCTGCCTCAGCCCCCAACAAATTTAATTTAATTTTTTTTAGAGACAGGTCTCATTTTGTTGTCCAGACTTGTCTCAAACTCCTGAATGCAAATGTTCTGCCCACCGTGTCCTCCCAAAGTGCTGGGATTATAGGCGTGAGCCTCCACACTTGGCCCCTTTAAGGATTATTGAAGACTAGGAAACAAAAAGAAATCAGAAGAAGGCAAATCAGAACTGTAAGGTGGATGCCTAATGATTTGTCATCAAATTCTTATAAAAGTTGCCCTTGTTTGATGAGAAGAGAACCACTGTCATGATGGAGAAGAATTAGTGAGTGAAGCTTTTCTAGGCATTTTTCTGCTAAAGCTTTGGCAAACTTTCTCAAAACACTCTCATAATGAGAAGATGTTATCATTTTTCAGACCTGCAGAAAGTCAACAAACAAAATACATTGAGCATCCAAAAAAACTGGTGTCATGACCTTTGCTCTTGACCAGTCCATTTTTGTTTTGACTGGACCACTTTATCTCTTGGTAGTCATTGATGTGATTGTGTTTTGTCTTCAGGACTGTACAGGTAAAACTGTGTCTTTTTTTTTCTGTTACAATTCTTCAAAGAAATTTTTCAGGATATTGATCTTACTTGTTTAAAATTTCCACTGAAAGCTCTGTTTTCATCTGCAGCAGATCTGGGTGCAATGATTTTAGCACACACTGAGTGGAAAGTCTGCTCAGCTTAAATTTTTTAGTCAGAATTGTGTAAGCTGAACCAATTGAGATATCTATGGTGTTGGCTATTATTTCTGCTGTTAATCATCAGTCCTCTTCAATTAGGGCATCAGCAAGATGAATTTTTTCTTCACAAATTGATGTGGATGATCTGCTACTGCAAGCTTCATCTTCAAAATTGTCTCATTCCTTCTTAAAATGAATTATCCATTTGTGAACTGCTGATTTCTTTGGGGCTTTTTCTTCATAAGATTTTGAAAAAGCATCAATGGTTTCACCATTTTTCCACCCAAGTTTCACCATAAATTCGATTTTGCTCTTGCTTAAATTTTAGCAGAAGTATTACTCTGAACAGGGCTCTTTTCAAACTGATGTCTTATCCTTCTTAGTGCCTCAACTAGATCCTGTTTAACATGTTATAACAAGCTGGTATGAGTTTATCTTAGTGTAAAAAATGCAACCCAGTATAGTTTTTCATAACATAATGAACTTTTGAAGATGCCTTGTATGATTCCTATAACCTGTGAATATCTTACCTGGCAAAAGGTTCTTGCAGACCTGATAGATATGAGAATATTATTTTGGATATAGGCTGGGTCCAAGGTAATCACAAGGGTCTTCATGAGAGGGAGGAAGGGAGAAAAAAAAGGAGAAGAACATTATGTGATGATAGAAGCAGAGTTTGGCATGATGCAGCCATGAACCAAGGACTGCCAACAGCCTCTTGAAACTGGAAAACGCAAGAAATGAATTCTCCCCTGGAGCCTCCAGAAGACACCAGACATCCTGACACCTTGATTTTTCTTTAAGACATATTTTGTATTTCAGACCTTCAGAACTGTAAGAAAATAATTTTTTTAACCACGAAGTTTGTTGGACTCTGTTACATTGGCAATAGCAAACCAATATGCTTGGAAATAGTTAAGATGCAAGTAAAAGAAATCTGACTGAACCTGACTTAAAGTAATGTGGAGCTGTTAATTCACTAAATTGGAAAGTCTAGAGGTTGAGTAGCCTTGAAGTGTGCTATAGTCTATAGGTTAATCATGTAGGAACTATAGGACCCATGCAAGTCTGAAACCTAGGAGGGCATTAATTAAATCTTAAAGCCCCGAAATAATATCAGAGCTGCAGATGCATTTCCCTGGGATTCTCTCTGTCTTGCCCTCTTCTCTGAGTTGTTTCCTTTGTTCTTAAACTGGTCTCCCACAGCCCAGCATTCTCAACAAACCTTCCAAGATTCATTCTGATGAGACAGACTTAGGTCACTTACCTGAGCCAATCAGCATGACAGCCTGTCACTGTGAGGGAAAGAAACTATGTGAATCACTTAGATTTTGTTATATTGTCTGCAGAATTCAGGAGAGGAATCAGCTTCCCTACAACTACATGGATCCACAAATGGAAATCAGGTACTAATGGGAAAAGCAGAATGAATTCTGGAGACAAACACTAATGTCTACAGAATACTCCTTAGACTACCCAGTAGCCATACATATTCTCCTTTGAACACATGCCTCAAAAATGTATAACCTATCACATGGAATATATACATCTCCCTTCAAAAAAATACAACCCCCATATTGATCCAGCTACTGAATTCAAGCTTTAGGAGCTCTGGTGGGACCCAAAGCTACATCTATTTACACATCACATTCATGGAAAATATGATCTATATTTACACGGCTTTTGTATTTGACTGATTGCATTATTCCAGGAAAGTCTTGCCTGGAAGATGAAGTGGCAAATAACTGTCCTTAACTTGCCCTCATCAGGGTATCTCAATAGATCACATAACTGTGATTGTTAAACTGTTCGCTACTCAAGGCTTGCTTCAGAACTTTCCCCTTGATGGATCCACCACACCTAAAATATCAGGCATTCTTTTAGGTGTGGTGGATATAACTGGATACATTAAACGAGAACCAAAGCGCCAGTGAATATTTTGCCTTTAACCTAGTTTTTCTAAAACACTAATAATAAACTTTCAAGGTCCTAGTTTATTTATTGCAGTAAAAAATAAACGTGGTTTTGTTTTATCAACAAGTTATTTTGGGGATCTCTTCAGGGAGTGAGCAGATGACCTTGAGTAAGTTTCATTCCTTTTCATTGGGTCCAAATATAGTTTCTCATGGTTCATTAATTTATGGCTAAATAGACAATTATCTATATAAAGCACATCTGTATTAGTCGATTTTTGCATTGCTATAAAGAACTACCTGAGACTAGGTAATTTATAAAAAAAAGAGACTTAATTGACTCACATTTCCACAGGCTGTACAGGAGGCATGGCTGGGGAGGCCTCAGTAAACTTACAATCATGGTGGAAAGCAAAGACAAAGGAGGCATATGTTCACATGGCCAGAGCAGGAAGAAGAGAAAGTAAGTGAGAGGGGCTACACACTTTTAAACAACCACATATTGTGAGAACTCTCACTATTATGAGAACAGCAAGAGGAAACCCACACCCATGATCCCCTCACCTTTCACCAGGCCCTTCTCCAACACTGGGGATTACAGTCCAAGATGAGACTTGGGCAGTAACAGAAACCCAAACCGTATCATTCCACCCTAGCTCCTCACAAATCTCCTGCTCTTCCCACATCACAAAATAAAATCCTCGCTTCTCAATAGTTCCCCGAGTCTTAAACTCATTTCCACGTTAACTCAAAAGTTTATAATCCAAAGTTTCATCTGAGACAAGGCAAGTCTTTTCCGTCTATGACCCTGTAAAATCAAAGCAACTCAGTTACTTCCAAGATGCAATGAGGGTATAGGCATTGGGGTGAATACACTCATTCCAAGAGGGAAAAATTGGCCAAAACAAAGGAACTGCAGGCCCCATGCAAGTCTGAAACCTAGCAGGGCATTCATTAAATCTTAAAGCTTCAAAATAATCTCCTTTAACTCCATGTCTCACATCCAGGCAACATTGTTGCAAGAGGTGAGTTCCTAAGGTCTTGGGCAGCTCCACCCCTTAGCTCTGTGGGGCACAGCTCCTGTGGCTGCTTTCCTAAACTGTCATTGAGTGCCTGCAGCTTTTCCAGGTGCACAATCCAAGCTGTTGATGGATCTACCATTCTTGGGTATGGAAGATGGTGGCCCTCTTCTCACAACTGCACTAAGCAGTGTTCTAGTGGGGACTCTGTGTGGGGTCTCCAACCCCACATTTCCTCTCTACACTGCCCCAGTACAGGTTCTCCATGAGGGCTCTGAACCTGAAGCAGACTTCTGCATAGATATTCAGGCATTTCCATACATCCTCTGATATCTAGGTGGAGGCTCCCAAGCCTCAACTCTCACACTCTGCACACCTGCAGGCTTAACACCATGTGAAAGTGACCAAGATTTCTAGCTTGCACGCTCTGAAGCCACAACCTGGGCTGTACCATTGCTCCTTTTAGCCATGACTGGAGCTGGAGTAGCCATGATGCAAGGCATCATCTTCCAAAGCTACACGGAACAGCAGGGCCCTGGACCTGGCCCACAAAGTCATTCTTCCTTCCTAGGCCTCCAGGCCTCTGATGGGAGGGGCTACTGTGAGGGTCTCTGAAATGTCTTGAAGGCATTTTTCCCATTGTCTTTCCTATTGACATTCTGCTTCTCTTTACTTATGCAACTTTCTGCAGCCAATTTGAATTCTTCCCCTAGAAAATGAGTTTTTCTTTTCTACCACACTTTTGTTCTCTGCTTCCCTGTTTAAATATGTTTCAGCTTCATATCATGTCTTTGCTTACACATATGACCATACACTGTTAGACGCAGCCAAACCACATCTTGAATGCTTTGCTGAATAGAAATTTCTTCCACCAGATACCTTAAATCATTGCTCTCAAGTTAAAAGTTTCACAGATCTCTAGAGCAGGAGCAGATGAGTGACCTTCACTCAAGTTCCCAATAAGTTTCTCATCACCAGCTGAGACCACATCAGCCTGGACTTCGTTTTCCACACTACTATTAGCATTTGGTCATAACAATTTAACAAGTCTTGGCAGTTCTAAACTTTCTCTCATCTTCTTCTCTTCTTCTGAGCTCTCCAAACTGTTCCATTCTCTGCTTATTACTCAGTTCCAAAGTCACTTCCACATTTTCAGGTATCTTTATAGCAATACCCCATTTCTGGTACCAATTTTCCATATTAGTCGATTTTGTATTGCTACAAAGAATTACTTGAGACAAAGTGATTTTTAAAGAAAAGAGGTTTAATTGACTCACAGTTCCACAGGCTGTACAGGAAGCATGGCTGACTCCTCAAGAGGCTTAGGAAACTTACAATCATGGTGGAAAGCAAAGAGGAAGGAGGCACGTCTCTACATAACCAGAGAAGGAGGAAGAGAGCAAAGGGGGAGGTGCTACACACTTTTAAACAACTAGATCTCATGAGAACTCACTCATTATCACAAGAACAGCAAGGGGAAAATCCACATTCACAATCCAATTAAAGGACTGTGTGGGTCGACAAGGGGCATGGCAGGAATTTCCCAGCACCATGCCTCCATCCACGTCCCCAGCCAGGAATGTAAAGTTCTTTGTCTGACTTTCCCATGCCTGGGCTAGGTGGAAATTTCAGGTGATCTCCTTTCTTTAAAGAGCATGTGAATGGGAGGAAGGGGCTCTTTTGCAGACCTAGTAGCCAATCCAGTATCAGAATTGAAGCTCAATCACTGCAGAGGAACTTTAAAAGAACTCCTCTCATTGGACAAGAGCATGAATGGGGTTAAAAACCCACTGCCCTTTACCTGTGCAGATTCGTCCCTTGGATCCCCTCCCACAGCAGCATGGGAGCTCTCTCTCTCCTTCTCTCTCTCTCTCTCTCTGCCTAATAAATCACTCTCTGCGAAACTCTTTGGGTCCATGATATTTATTCAAATGGTAAGCTCACCACACCTCCAGGGCCAAGGACCTGGGCACATGGGGAACATACTGGAGTGGGGAGGGAGCTGAGCCCCTGTGCCCATCGGAATGGGGCAACTGAAAGCGTCTTCAGGATGCCTCTGCTCCCATTGCCCAGTTACACAATCACCACCCACCAGTCCCCTTCTCCAATACTGGGGAAAATTACAATTTGACATGGGATTTGGGTGGGGACACAAATCCAAACCATATCAACATCTGATGATACAATTATGCAGAAAAAAACTTTCATTGGGGAAAAAAAACTCTCACTGGGAAAAGAAGAGACATCAAATAGGGATAACGGGTTTGCAGCAAATATGATACTCTTCTGGGCAAGTCTCCCTGACCTGTGATTCCTTAGTCTGCTAATCTGATCACCACTTATTTGACTCTGTGAGAAGGTTTTTTTTTTTTCTACTGTCTTTCAGAGTCGTCTCCAAGATGGGCATTGAGACCTCTCCCTATGCTGCTTGGGGTCTCATTTCCTATTGCTGTGAATTAAGAAATTTAGACATTGCATCCAGAGCCTAAGAAACCACAAGCTCAGAGTTTACTTGGCAATACAGTTCCATGAAAAGTTTAGAGGCTTTCAGGTTATTTGTTTTCCATTAGTTTCATAATCAGCATCCAAAGTCAGCAATCTTGAGGGATTGTAATCTTGACGTCAAGTGCTAGCCATCAGAGTGTCTTTTGTGGTGTGTTACTATTTTGCTTGTTCCTTTAGTGCTGTGGTTCTCAAAGTGTGAATCCTGCACTAGCAGAAGACTCTTGGGAATTTGTTAAAAATGCATTCTGGGATCTTGTTCCAGACCTACTTAGAAATTCTTGGGGTGATGCCCAGCAATTTGTGTTGTACTAAGCTCTCAAGGTGATTCTGGTACTTGATAAAGTTTGGGACCATGGCTTTAGGGTATTGCCATTTTGGGACAATCTGAAACAATAAGCTGGGATAAGAAAATTCTATTAAAATTCTCTCTTCTTGCAGGTTGTGAGAAACTTACTCTTGAGGGGAGTGATTAGCCTTTTTCTTTCTTATTAATAGGAGATAGTCATGGAGGCCTGTATTAAGATAAGAGAGTAGCAGCAAGCTCTTAAGTAATAGCCACATCCTAAGTTGCTCATTCCTTTTCCTCTATTAGGACTCTTGCTTGCAATTAATAGCTGCATTTACAATATTTCAAGATTCCTGACTCTTAGGCAACAGAATGGAAATCAAACTTAGAATTTCTCTAAGCAATGTCTTATTTTCTTGCCTCATGTTTTTAAATGCTAATATAAACGCTATTTTCTCTCTTTCAAGCGGGAATGTATTGAATATCATAAAAAGTAGCCAACACATTCTAACATTCTAATTTTTTTTCTCCTAGGTCTTGTAAATGCTAAAATTTCAATGTACATTGTCTGGTTCTCAAGGGTAGAAAGAACAAAAATTATTAGTATTTTCACTACCATATAACAATAACTGGAGTCTTCCAGCCACTGAAGAGAGTTGTTCCACTGGCCTCCACCAATCTTTTTGGCTCAGATGAGACCTCATTTTAGAGTTTTGGAATGTTAGCCTCATTCTGGGTCCCAACTTCTGTTTCAAAAATCTTAGTTCCAAACAATAGAAACCAAATATGGTTATCTCATAGGGGAAAAAACTGTGGAAAAGAAGGAAAGTTATTTTCTTTGAGCTTATTGCAACAAAATGGGGCCCTATAGACTCAGCTGAAGGCTTGAAGGCTGGGAAATAAGACAGGGAAAATGGACAGGATTGAAGGGAGATGACAATGAATTGGTGAAAAGAGTAGCCAAGGTTATGCTGCAGGATGGGCCATGTCAGTTTGCCACCACGACGAAGTCCTGCTGCCACTGCTTCACGGCTGCTGAGATGATCCGATAGCAACTATTCCGTGTTTTTATGCCAGACATTCACAGTCTAAGTACCAGGGTAAGCTTCTAGTCATGTCAACTTAGAACATGTGCCCCTTTCTGACTAATAGAAGAAGGTATAAGAGGATCTGAGCCCTCTTATTTTCCTATGACTTCAGAGATCAGACAGTGGTGTCAATAATATTGTGGGGAATGAATGCTGAAAAGTAAGAATTATTGACACATATACACTATATCCTGCCTTTCTATCTAGCAATGTATCAATAGTATGCCTTGACAAATATATTTTTTACAATTAAAAAATTTTCAAGATCAGAATTGCATATTCATAATTCTATTGTGACATGGAGGCACAATATAGTGATTATTGGTTTATATAAAATATTTGCAATTAGAAAGCTTGAGTAATCACAAATATTTTCTGTATTTTATTCACAGGGAAGAAAATCTGTAAACCAATTTATATAAAAAATTATTGGTTTTGAATGACATTTTTGGGTAAATTTTTTTCAATATCAAGTATTTCTAATTTTATATCTCATTTATATTTAAGATTGTTATTTAAGCTGTGAAAACATCACAAATGAAAAAGGGATGAATGAAATGATAAGAGAGAGAAAGGGAAAGAGAGAGGGATGAGCCGTGGAAAGAAAAAAGGAAGGAAGAAAAATGTTAATATTTACGAAGTACTGTCCAACTTTCTTTTACAGAAATTATCTCATTTAATCTTCTGATTAACTCCAGACCATTTACATCTGCAGAGCACATTTTTCAAATGAAATTTTGCACTTTAACAAAGCAGGTAACTGCTGAATGCATAGCTCTTGATAAACAGTTGAGGGAGTAGACAGCCTCTTCATTGCCCTTCAGATGACACTCAGCATTATTTAAAAATATATTAACCAATTTATGTTAAAAAAAAAGATTCAACTTCAATCAGTGTAGCTTTGGCAGTTGAGGTAATTATTTTGTATTATTACTCTTCACAGATTGGTTAACACATACATCAAGTTTATAACTATGTTATAGTTAACTTTTTCATGTTATGTAAGTTTTAAATTTCATTTTTAAGTGTGGAATAAAAGATTATTTATACCTGACAAATTTTATGCATGCACATACACATAGATTCAATAAACCAAAATATTATATTATCCAGAATTTTTTATGCCTATTACGTATAAGGAGAATTTTATGTGCAATTATAATTTTAACATATAATTTCATAAGGATAAGGCAAAAATTCAACTTGCCTCTTACTAAATCAAAACAACCTGCACTTACTATCACGTGGTAAGCTCCTAAACATGAAACCATCTACTAGATGAGGCAGTTACTATGAACCAGTCCCTCACTAATCTGCAGGCTGTTTCATGGTTTTAAAAAATAACAGACTAAGGTCAGATTCAGATGGCTGAAAAAGCTATATACGAGGTTGAAAGCAATAATCTGTACATATTACAGAATTAGCTGTCAGTTAAGAGCAGTAGAAGTGGCATTATAGAAAACATAAGGTATGATTTTGTCACTTTCATTTTTAGAAAAAAAATGGGAAATTTGTAAGTGTTCATTTTGCCACAGAAACATCCCATTAGAGTCCCATCTCATGAACATAATTATTCTGTAAGGAAAAATTGTTCTTTCTGTGAATTGTAGACATGAATACATTCACAGCAAAATGCCTGTCAGTTGAAATATATGCTATAGTTTTTCTCACCGCTTACACTGGTTTCTCTTTAAAACAGCAGGACATGCTCTTGAGGGAATCCTGGGCAACTTCTTCAACTATTCCCCACATCCAAAATCTCAGATGAGGTCTGAAATTTCTTTACCAAGTATAGATAGATTTTGATGGCACACATAAAAATGAGTCATGGGAAAATTAACTCTGGACTTTAAGTCATTTAAGGTATTATAAATGGCTAATATCAAACCAAGTAGAAACATAACTATCTCAATATAAATAGAGGAAGAAATCTAGACCTAGAAGCTGCCGGAGACTGGTGGTTAATACTACTGCAGGCATATCTCAGGAGCTGACATGAGATACACTTGCATCTGCAAGAGGCCCTCACTGGCTTTCCTGGGCTTCCTTGGGTTTCTTTCAGTCTTATATTCAGACTAGCTAAGAGCATTTACTCAAAATGCAATTCTAATCATATTATCTTATTCCTTAAATCTTCCATTGTGTTTGGGATAAAATGAAAAATCCTTAACATGACTTCCATGCTCCTTAAAACACAGATATTTCCTATGTCTCCCTTCTCTAAATCCCAGGCCTTATGCTTTCTCACCCCTGTACCTGAAATGTGCTTCTTCCCATGTTTTGTTGGTCTGCTCCTACTCTGGTATCAGCAGAAGCACCTCTTCCTAGGGAAATCTTTTCTTGACCCCTCAAACCTTTGGGGGTGAATAGGAAAATAAACAAGGAAATTCCTCTTCAGAAGGCATTGATCACTATAGAGAAATGTGAAGAGTGATAGTGGGGGTATTATTTTGCATAGGATGAAGAAGGAAGGCCTTGCTGATAAAAATGCCATTTGAGCAGAGACCGGAAAGGATTGGAGACAAGATGTGAGGCTCTCTGGGGGAAGAGTCCAGGCAGAGGCAGCAGCAGGTGCAAGAGTCCTGAGGTAAGATGGACTTGATGTTTGAGGAAGAGCAAGAAGGCCAATATGGCAGGCACCAAGTGAAGAAAGAGAGCATGGGAAGCATTAGAAGGAAAGCTCAGAGAACATGTAGACACCATGGTAAGAAGTTTGGATTTTGATCTTAAATAAGAGGAAGAACCTGAATGAAGCAAATAAAGAGGTAAATATGGGGAGATGAGGCTGGAGAGGGGGTGGGTTAGCACAGTGCAAATAGGAAACCAACTTAAGGACTTTGGTTCTCCCTCTGAGTTAACCTGCAATAGCATTGTTTGGCTAAAGCGGAAGAGAAGCAACCAATCTGTTGGTTGGCTTAAGCAGAAGAGAAACATAATTCAAATATATTTTGAATGATCACTTTAGCTGCTATGTTAAAAACAGAACAGAGGGGAAAAGAGTAGTGACAGGGAGCCTAGTTAGGTGGCTATTACAATAGTCATGAAAAGTATGACCGTGACTGTTCAGGGGTGGTAGAAGGGCTGATAAGTGCCTGGGATCTGAATTTACCTTGAAGATAGAGCCAACAGAATTTGCTAATATAAGGTGGGAGAAGTATCAAGAATTATTCCAATTTTTTGATCTAAGCAACTATACAGAATATGGAATATAGTGGTCATATACTACCAAGTAGAAAACTGAGAGAAGCTCTTGAAAGGGTGGGATGTAGAAAGGGGCTGCTGATGGTGATGGCGATGAAATAAAGAATTCCCCTTAGAACACGCTGAGTTCAAGGTAACTATTATAGCAGAGAACTTCCAAACCTAGAGAAAGGTATCAATATCCAAGTACCCTATTTCTTTCTCTCCCTTCCTTTTTAGGTCAATAACTTTTAGATTTGACTATTTGGGATGCTTTCCTAGATTCTGTAGGCGTGCTTTATTATTATTCTGTTGGGAACCAAATAGAAAAATCTAGAGTCAGATACAAAAATCTGGAGTTTAGCAGAGAGGTTCCAGGCTAGAGGTATACATATTTGAGTCATCTGAAAATAGATGATATTTAGAGACTGAGACTAAATGACATTATTTGGGGAGCAAGTATAGATTGAAGAAAGGTCAGAAGACCTCCAAACACTCCAAACTTTAGAGGTTGGCAAGATCAGGAGGAGTCCAAAAAATTAGGCTTGTTTATGAGATAGATGGACACCCCAGACATTGGTGTTCAGAAGCTAGGTGAAGAAGAATGGGTCTCAACAAATAGGAGAGGTCAGTTGTATCAAATGTTCTGACAGATTGAATAAGATGATATTTAAGACTTGAACTTTGGATTTGGCAACAATGGCTTTGACAAGATGAGGTTTGAAGATAAAGCCTTGATTCGAATGAGTTTTAAAGAGAATGAGAACAAAACTTTAGAGACAGTAAAAAGGTCAGTGGTTGCTGGGGTTTGAAGGAGAGAAAGAGGGAGAAACAAATGGTAGAACACTGGAGATTTTTAGGGCAGTGAAACTATTTGGTGTGATGCTGTAATGGTGGATATATGACATTTTCTATTTGTCAAAACTCATAGAACTGTACAACACAAATAGTGAACCCTCATGTAAATGTTTGACTTTAACAATAATATCAATATTAATTCATCAGTTGGAACAAATATACCACACTAACGAAAGATGTTAATAATAGGGGAAAGTCAGGCCAAGGGGAAAAGAGACAGGATATATACTGGAGCTTTCTGTACTTTCTGCTCAATTTTTCTGTAAACCTAAAAGTACTCTAAAACCTAAATCCTATTAATTAAAAATGAAGAGAAGGAATAAGAGGAGAGGATGTTTAGTCAATTGAGTGTGCCAGTTACTAAGCTATTGTCTCTCAGCTTCTAAGCCCCCCAGACTGGATCTGGGACTATGACAACCACATTAATCCTCGACTTGCTAGCTCTCTGTCAGGATCTGTTGACAGAGTACCCATAGGAAGACTGGAAGGCTGAAAAACGGAGAAGGGACTTGCTCACACGTTTGCTTTCTGATCCCGCTCAGCTTTGTCACAGCAAAGGCTCTTCATGTTGGCAGCTGGTAGATCAGTTCTGACAGCAGCATTTGATTCCTGTTTAGTTTTTTTCACAATCCCAGAGGGAGCTCACTCCCAGCTATGCAGTCTTGTCTCCCCAGCATCCTCTGGTCCCTTGCTTACTAAGGTCTTAAGAACTGCAGTAGAATTTCTAGGAAGTACTAAGGACTTTCTTGAATATCAGTTGTCACACATAGATCATGAGCATGCATAGTTATTTAGCTTCTGTCTTCCCAAGTCAATTATAGTTTCTGTTAAGAAAGGGATCATGCCTCTCTAATTCACTGTTGTAGTCCTAGAATTAGCACTGCTTCAGGACCTGTGTAGGGCTCAGTTCATATAAATTAATGAATAAATTATTTGAAAGTAATGGGGGAATGTATTCATTTTCTGTGGCTGCCTCAACAAATTACTGAAAACAAGATGTCTTAAAACCACAGAAATTTATAGTCTCACATTTCTGGACACTAGAAGTCCAACATCAATATCTTTACAGCCTCTCTAAAGTCTCTGAGGAAGATCTTTCTTCACCTTTTTCAGCTTCTAGTAGCCCAAGGTGTTCCTTGGCTTTTAGCAGCCTGACTTCAGACTCAGCCTCTTTCTTCCCACGTGGTGGTCTTCCCTCTGTGTCTGTGTCGCTGTGTCTTCATAGGGCAGTTCTCCTCCTGGTGTCTGTTATCTCCTCTTCTAAGGGCAGCAGACACATTGGATTAGGGCCAAGTCTAATTGGGGATGATCTCATTTTAACTTGATTACATCTACAAAGACCCTGGTTCCAAATAAGGTTTTATTCATCAGTTCTGGGAGTTAGGAAGTCAGTGTATCATCTTAGAAGATAGAATCCAAGCCATAGCAGGGAGTAGAGGAGATAAAGGTGGGTAGGGAAGAGATAGGAAAAGAAAAGAAAATCCGAGTTAAGGTAGTTTTATTTAAGAGCTACTTGCAATAAAAATTATGTCTGACTACATCTATTTATCTATGTATCCATCCATATTTTAGTTCATAGTATTTTGATATGGTATATTTTTGGAGGGACAGAAACTATTTTAATTCCTGATACTCAATGAAGATTTAGAGAAATAAATACACACATGATTATAAAGAGAGTAGTATAAAGTACATGGCACTATATGGTTAGTATATAGTAAACCTTTAAAATATATAACAGTATATAAACAAACATTCTACAATGTACAAACTCTCAACTCCTTTAAAATCTTCAGCAATTGCATGATTATACTGTTAGTAAAATTCATGATAGATATTGTTGTCTATCTGATACTTGCTAGATATATTGTTTTTCATTTCTGGTGTAATTGAGTGGATATTTGTTCATGAGTCACATTCTGTTCCATGTGTAGACGAACACACACACATGCACACGCAGGCGCGCACACACACACACACACACACACAAGAATGAGGTGATGGGAAAAGAGTATTTGAAATTGAGGCTAATGTTATTGTCAGAATAAAACTTGGCCACAGACTGCCAGACTAATTAGAGGTAGACATGTTATGAAAAACAAATCCAACTCAGAGAACGGTAGAAAGATTTTAACTGTTTTCTTTTTTAAGATTTTTATTTTCCAATAGTATGTTTAGCTTACTTGCAAATAGTCACTTAGCTTACTTAGATTCACCATTAATTATAAGTAGTGCTACTTAGTGGTTCAGGAGGATATTTTCTCTGACATTGCCAAAAATGCCTGATGTAAGACTTACAGTGATTCAAAGATTTAAAGAAAGTGCTTAATGCCAAAGCTCACACACACTTCAGGTTCTGTATGAGAAGGTGACACACACTGAAAACAATTACTAAGAACACTTTATCATAACTGTGAGTTTTGTTTCCCCAAAGGGTCTAATACTGCTATAGAAGGAAAAGTCTATATTGAAATATTTTCGATTCTAAATTTGGAGATGGGGAAAATTTGTATAAAGTATAAAATTAATTTTAAAATAATTATAAACTTTAAAAATAACTATATATTGACAAGAGATTGACCTTTTAAATATTTATAGAATAATCATGTTATAGTATTTATGATTTATAATTTTATAAAAACATTAATGATTAAAGCTTCATGTCTGTCTTCCTAGAAATTGTTGATTTTTACTTTCCAATAATTATTCAACTCTAATTCTTTATTTTATTTAGTATTTTACTTACCTAAAGTCCTAAAGTGTTCTATTTCCCTAAATTTAATATCTGTTTTAGTTCTCAACATATGTGAAGGCTTTTAATAACCTGCTAGAAAATGACTCTGGCTTTCCTTTACATGAACATAGAAAAATTTTGGGGTCTCTTATGACATTTCTCATCTTGCTTTTATGTTATGAATTACTCTTTGATGATAAATATTCTGCATAATTTTATAAACAACATGAAACAAAGAGAAAGTAATGAAAGTTTTTGAGCTCTACTGAAGTATTAATTTATGTCCACTCTCCAAGAATATTTATTTTTTACAATCTGTACAGTGGGAGAGAGAAAACTAAAATATATGAAAAAGTATTTAATACCATTCATCCACGTAGTTACTTAATTTATTCATTCATTCTGGTCACTTTTCAAAATATTATGATGCTAATCTTGTGTTCAAGTAACTGACTTTCTCCTAGGGGAGAACTGAAATGAAGTTTTTCAAATCCTTGTTTTTTGTATTTATTCCAATTTCACTTAAATAAAAGCAACTCTGGGATACTCTTTGGGGATCTTAGTCTACTATCTTTTTTATTTTATTATTTCAGTTTTGTGCCTCCGTTTTTTTTTTCATATTTCTGCCATCTTTTTATTTTATATTTTATACATATGAATTGTGTAGAAAGTATTTGTATCTCATTATTAAGAAAGTTTATTTGGGTAAGAGTCCTGTTAAATATCCCTGGTTTTTAGTTAAGTCTTTTGAGACATTATGCCTTGGAGGTAAAGTCAAATCAAAATAGACCAGGCTTTAAAGATAATTAAACACAGCTTCAAATAATCATGCTTCCTTTAAATGCCTGCCAGAAAAACAGTAAATCCTCTTTGGATGAAAAGAGTACTATCTTCAAAACTTTTTTTGTGTGTGGTTTTATTTTTTCTATACACAATGTCTCTCATTCAATCAAAAATTATTGAGTGTGACAAATATCAAGACCAAGTCACTGAAAGCAAGAGAAAGAATTCACCAGAAACATATCAACTCTATCTTAAGATAGTCCATATATTAGAGTTATCAGGCACAGATTTTAAGTAACCGTTATTAATATGCTTGAGAAAATAGATAGCAAGATAATTTCAATAAAAAACTAGAATTTATAGAAAAAATCACACATAAATTCTAGAACAGAAAGTCAAAATAACTAAAATTAATAACTCAATATTTGGGTCTTAAGCAGATTGGACAGAGTAGGAGAAAAGATTAGAGAACTGGAAAATAGACTAGTAAAAACATTATAAAATAAAGCTCAGAGTGAAAATAGTATGGAAAATATAAAATGCACTGCAAGAGATTGCATTATAAGTCAAGGTAAGAAGGTTCCGTGTCAGTGTGTGTAAGTCACCCCAAATCAGTATTTCTGAACCATTCTGAGGATAAGATTTTACATGATATCACCAAAGAATTACTATACTAGCCAGTGGGTGTAATCTGCTCACCAGGCCACCCTCTTGGAACCAGGTCTTCCTCTTGGGCTACAGAAGCTTGCTTCAGGGTCCAAGATAACCCTATAGGTGAAATTGTTGAAACTCTGCAGGCATCTGGTTTACCACAATGAATGGGCTAGAGAGTCAGTGAGTACAGCCAAGAGGAGCAATGGGAATCTGACCCAATCAAGTTCCACTACAGGCTCCTGCCTGGATAACACTGCAGACTCTGGCTGATTCCAGCTACTAGAAGGTGACTACAAAAATTTTGAAAAAGGCATTCTGAAGTGGCAGAGTTGGAGAGCAGAGAAAGGGAAATAGGTGTGGGACTACTAGGATCTGTTTCTACCCACAGAACACTTCTCACACCAAAGATATGGGGGTTTTCCTCATGCCAACAACCGGTTTTCCAACTCTCTGGACACCAAGTAAGTGTCCTACAATTTAATTCAATTTTGACACTACCTGTCATTAGCATTAGCTCCCACAAGTTAAAGGCTCAGTCACATCATGGACTCAACTGTTTAGGGTTTTTATGCAGTCTCCATTATGTAGGCATGACTGAGTAAGTCATTGATCATTGGTGATTAACTCCATCTCCAGCCCCTCTTATCTCCCCAAAGGTAGGGGGATGGGACTGAAAGTTTCAATCCTCTAATCAATGGTTGATTCCTCTAGCAATAAGCTCTCATGCTGGAGCTACCTAGAAGCCCATCAAGAGTCATCTTATTAGCAGAAATTCAGGTATGGTTGATAAAGACTATGAATAACAAAAGATGGTCCTTTGACTCCTATCTCTCAGGAACTTCCAAGGGTTTTAGAAGCTCTGTGTCAGGAAATGGGTACAAAGACCAAATATTATAACAAAATACAGGGTTTTAGAAGCTTTGTGCCAGTAACTAAGGATGAAGCCTAATTATATATTTCTTTTTATATCACAATATCACAGAGGTCCAGGTCAGTGGATCTACTTATTTGGGTGGAAGGGAGGTGGTGAAAGTTTTAATGATCACTTAGGGGCAGGTGACCTAACCCAAGCCAATGAGAATGATTCCTTTACTTTAGCTTGAATTGTTGGGGAAGAAATTTCTTCCCACGAAAAATGTTAACTTTGTTAAATGTAAGCTTATAGATTTTATTGTCCAACTTTGCTACTACTGGGATGAATATAATTGAGAAAAAAAGCCAGTAAAGTGGAAAACAAAACTGAGAGGTAGAAAGAAAAAATTATTTCTGAAGACAATGACTAAACTACTGGGTTAAACCATGCTGCAGCTAGTTTGTTCCAGAAATTTTCAGGTATATCAGCCAATGCATTTCGTTATTCACTTAAACCAGGTAGATTTGGACTTTCATTCATAGGCACAGGTTTTTATCTTTGTCATTTCCTCTTGGGTGAGGATATTGTGAGCTGTTTTCAGTAGGACTGCCCCTCCCCTCCCATGTCATGGAGCAGAGCAGTCTAAAAGGTGTCAGACTAATGGAATGATTGTGTTTTACACTTACCTAAATTTGTTTACGAGATATACTTGTGGGACCATAAGAACTATAAAACATGAATGTGGAACTCAAGCAAAATGTCCAGATTAAGGTATAAATTTTGGAAGCTTTGTCATAATAGGAAGTTAAGTTTAGGCATTGAATGAGACACAGTAAGAAGAAATGCTTGGGCCTGGGCATAGACTATAGGAAGCTAATACTTAACAAGGAGCTAGAAGAGAAGAGCTAATGAAAATGAGAGACTGATCTGAGAGGTAAGAGAAAATTCAGGAGTGAACAATGAAGAAAAACAAATATGGACAGTTTGTGTGATCAAAAGTAGAGGAGAAATGACATGAGGCTATTGAATTTAGCATTTGAATATTGAATGTGGCAACTTGAGTGAACTAAAGACCTTTAAGAGAGGAGTTTTGTTAGAGAAAAAAGATGAAAAAAGATTTTAAAGGTTGAAGGGCACCTGAGTGTATCAATTAAACTTGGCTCAAACAAAAAAAATTTGTATATGCATAAAATCTTAAAGTATATTTCTTTTTCTGATGAATTTTTAATATTGGCAATGACTGCATTCTTCAATATCAACTTGAGACTAATTTCTGTGAACTTTGATTGCAAGACCTTAAAAATATTAGTAAATAATTCTTATCTAAAAAATTTCTAAGCTTATCAGAAGTCATAAAATCAGAAAACAACTGAGCTTCCATACAACCATTCTTACTTATATTCTTGCATAGATAAACATGTATATAAAAAATTAACTAATTAAAATCAATATGGTATATACACTGAACTATATTTTCTTAAAATGTTGTATATATTTTGAAACTAAAGTTTAAAACTTTAAATAACACAGTAGCCCCCCACTTAGCCACAGTTTTGTTTTCCACAGTTTCAGTTACCCATGTTAACTGTGGTCTGAAAATATCAAATGGAAAATTCTAGAAGTAAACAATTCATACATCATAAACTGTGCATCATTTTGAGCACCTTCATGAAATCTCACAATGTCCGTCCTGGGACTTGACTTCCCTTTGTCTGGCACTGTCCATTATCACTTAGTAGCTGCCTTGGTTATCAGATCAATTGTTGCAGTATTGTATGGCTGCATTCAAGTAACTCTTATTTTACTTAATAATGGCCCCAAAGCACAAGTGTAATGATTTCTTATTTTAATGTTCAGAAGCACTACAGCTGTAGTTCTAAAGTTTAATGAATATGCATTTTCTTTCTTTGTGCTTAAAGCATGAATTAGTTCACCTGGCTTCATTTTATGTTCATTCAGTGACTACAGTTATGGGCTAAAATGATAATTTAGCAATTACCATATTTTCTACAGTTAAAAAAATCTGTTTAATTTGAAGTTTAATTCAAATGGTTTGGGTGTTTTTATCAAAGGCTGAATAATTGTTTTCAAAAGGTTAGTTGAGGTGTGAGGCTTAAGAGAGACAAAAATCTGGCTGGGTGTGATGGCTCACACCTGTAATCCCAGCACTTTGAGAGGTTGAAGTGGGTGGATCACCCAAAGTCAGGGGTTCAAGGCCAGCCTGGCCAACATGGTGAAACCCCATCTCTACTAAAAATACAAAAATTAGCCAAGCATGGTAGCAGGTGTCTGTAATCCCAGCTACTTGGGAGGCTGAGGCAGAAAATTGCTTGAACCTGGGAGGCAGAGGCTCCAGTGAGCCAAGATCACACAGAGTGAGACTCCATCGCAAAAAAAAAAAAAAAAAAAAAAAGAGAGAGAGAGACAAAAATCTATTCCATGGATCCTTTTCTGTTTATCAGATTGTTTAAAAAATCCTCAGTATCTTCAATGAAGTTCTTTGAGGCTGAAGTTATAATGACTCAAAAATCATAATATTCATATCAACATGGAGACATCACCCTCACTACATGTGTTCAAGCAGCTTGATTCAATCACTGTACCCTCTTGCTCTCTTTCTCTACTCCAAATTGGTTCTTGGTAAATAAGAAATGTGGAGGAGGGGAGAGAGGAGAAAGGGTAGAAGAGAAAAAGAAAAATAAGAGAGAGAAAGGGGGAGGAATATTGGAATAAATGGGAAGAACTCCTTTGATTCATGGGCATAATATTTTAGAGAGAGATGAAATAAATTCTAGACAAACTTTTTTCATTATTTTACTTCTCACACTTTTATCACTTTCTCCAGCCACAATTCAACCTTGCTTCAATTACCTTAATACTTGTATCTTTCCGTAATCCACATCATCTGCATTATGGTTTTTGTTTGTTTGTTTTTTAGAGGTGGGTCTCACTATGTTGCCCAGGCTGGTCTCAAATCCTGGCCTCAAGTGATTTTTCCACCTCAGTCTCCCAAGTTGTTGGTATTACAGGCTTGAACCAGTGTGCCTGGCTATGTTACAGTTTTCTTAAGTATGAAATTTTCTTTTCTAGCAGACCTGTTTTATACGAGGTATTATGCCTCATTTATCTTTATAAATCCTGTGTACTTAAAACAATACTAACCACATAGGATGTGCCCATTAAATATTTGTTGGGCTAATAAATGAACTCATGAAGCTTTCTAGGAGTTTTGGAGTCCATTAGAATTAGAAATATTTAAAGAATGGTAACAGGGCAATAAGGACTTCATTAATTTTCATTATAACAACAAACACAATAATAATATTTTTTCAGATCTTTTCAGTTGTCTTTTAATCATATTATATTTAAATTTAAAACATTCACAGCAAATCTTGCTTTTTCACTTCCTTATAATATTAATATACTGTTGATACAAATGAAACCTATTTGAGTATAGATAGGTTGTAAAAGCTGATACTTACAAAGTCAGTATCAATAGAGAATGTGTATAATCAAATTCTTTACCTTGAACAGTTTATAATCTACATATAGTAAAGGAGACCAAGTAAATCACTATTTCTAACAACAACAGCAATCCTAAACCTAAAACAAAGACATATACTTCAGCAACAAGAGAGAAATGAAGGACAATAGATACAAAGAGAAAAAGTCACAGTGAATTTCTTTGCTTCACTTTTCAAAACTGTGTCTGGATACTAGTGCCAACAACAGGAAGCAAAGAATCTGCTATGGCTTGAATTTGTCCTGCCAAAAAGCATGTGGTGTAAACTTATACCCAGTGATACAGTATTGGGAAGTGTGACCTTTAGGAGGTGATTAGGCCATGAGGGCATGTCCTCATGAGTGGATTAATGCTGTCATCAAGGAGTGGATTCCTCATAAAAGAATGACTTCAGCCCTCTCTCGCTCTCTCTCTTTCTCTCACCCTCTCACCTTCCACTATGGAATGGTGCCCCAAGAAGGCTCTTGCAAGATACTGGCACCTTGATATTGGACTTCCAAGCCTCTAGAACTGTGAGCCAATACGTTTCTGTTTTACTATAAATTATCAAGCCTGTGGTATTCTATAATAGTAGCACAAAAAAAAAACCTAAAAAAAAAAAAGATTCTTTTGAGGGTTGAATTTAATTCTAAACTATTTTGTTAAGAAAATAAGCATTGTGGGGACAGGTACTAGCATAGGCATTAATATAAATTCAACCCTAAAACAAGGAAATATAATTGAAATTATAGAAACAAACCTTTCATTTGTGGTTAGTACCTTTTCTACCAGTATGCCAGGACAACTCAATGGGAGAAAGGATAGTCTTTTCAAAAAATAGGACAACATGCAAAAGAATGACAGTAAACCCCATACTTCACACCGTATACAAAAATTAACCGAAAAATGGATCATAGACCCAAAGATAAGAGCTAACACTGTAAAACTTTTAGAAAAAGTAAGACTAAATTTTTGTGATGCTGGATTAGATGACGGTTTCTTAGATATAACACCAAAAGTGCAAGTTGCCAAAAAAAAAAACCCCACAAAAATAAATTGGATTTTACCAAAATGAAAAGCTTTTGTGCTTCAAAGGAAACAATCTAGAAAGTGAAGGCAACTCACAGAGAGAGGAAATTATAAATATGAGAAGTGACTGGTATCCAGATATATAACAAACTGTTGCAGCTCAATGATAGGAAGACAATCCAACTTAAAAGTGAAGAAAAGATTCAAACAAACATTTCTGCAAAGAAGATAAACAAGTGGCCAATAAATATATGAAAAGATGCTCATTCACATTAGCCATTAAGGAAATGCAAATTAAAGCAACAGTGAGCTATTACTTCACAACTACTAGGATAAAGCTGCGGTTTGAATACATCCCCTTCAAAATTCAGGTTGCAACTTAACCCCTATTATGGTGCTCTTCAGAAATCGTGCCTTTTAGGAAGTAATTAAGTTGTAATGGCTCTGCTCTCATGAATGGATTAATGCCTTATAAAAGGACTGGAAGGAACTACCATAGGCTGTTTTCTTGCCTTTCTGTCTTCTTCCATTTGAAGAGGCCACCATGAGAAGACAGCATTGGTGGAACAGGCCCTCACCAAACACTGAACTTACAAGCACCCTGTTCTTGAACTTTGCAGCCTCTAGAACTATGAGAAATAAATTTCTATTGTTTACAGATTCCTGAGTCTCAGGTATTTTGTTATAGCAGCATAAAGGAACTAAGACAGATAGCTATATTAAGAAAGACAGACAATAAAAAATGTTGACAAGAACATGAAGAAATTGAAATCATCATACAAGGCTGGGTTTTAAAATGGCTCAATCACTTTGGAAAACATTTTGGCAGTTCCTCAGAATTGTAACCTAGAGTTTCTACCTGTTGCAACAAATTCCACTCCTTGGTAGAGACCCATGATTTAAAGTATATGTCCAAATAAAGACTTATATACAAATATTCACAGCAACATTATTCTAAATAGTCAAACAGTAGAAATAATCCAAAGGTCTATCAACTGATGAATGGGTAAGTAAAATGTGGTATTTCCATAAAATAAAATATTATTCAGCAGTAACAAGGAATAAAGAACTGTTACCTCCTGAAACACAGATGAAACTTGAAACTCACAAAAGGCAAATATATAGAGATAGAAAGTGCATTAGGTTGCTAGGAGCTGGGGGAAGGTGGGAGTAGGGTGTGACTATAATGAGTATGGATTTCTTTTTGGAGTGATAAAATGTTTAAAAATTAGATGTTGATGATGAATGCACAGTTGTTAATCTACTGTAAGTTGCTGAATTGTACACTTTAAAATGGTTAATTTTATATGTCTATTATATCCCAATAAAGTTGTTCTTAAAAGAAAAACTAAACTCAAAATAATAATAGTTCAAACTAAGACGTTTAAAATGTTTCTATGGTTATTGAGTAAAGTCCAATTTCTAGTTTAATAAATCTTATATGTAAAACAAAGGAACCAAAGAGATAATTTCTCAGCTTGTCTCTAGAAATGTAATTTAGATTCATGATTCTATTTTATTTTGAAAGCTGAAAAAAAGTACATATCCACTTGTGATCACTATGTGTCTCTAATTGAAGTTCTCTGCCTCTTTGTCTCTCTGCTTCTCTCTCCCTTGCTTCCTCTCTGCCCCCGCTCTCTTAATCTATTTCTTGATTTATTGAGAGTAAGAAGATTCAAAGTAAGGATAAAAGATATCAAATTCACTTTTTATATATCATTTAAAGCTCAGTACTTACTAAATAAATACAATTAAATTTTAAAAATGTAGGCAGAGAAGTTCAAATGAAAATATAGATTTGCTCAGAAAATCTAAAGTTTCAGATGACATTATTACTAAATTTTTATATATTTAAAACAAAAAAGTAAAAAAGATCAATTTACTTGCGTGCTCATTCATGATCATTATTTGATTTGGTCCCCTTTCAAATGGGACCAAATAGACCTCATCAACTATACAAAGCCAGTAATAGTGATCAACTTAGCTATAAAAAGCGCTCTAAAATCATCAATTAAAAATATGTTTTAGGAAATGGGAATTTATTTTTACATTGGATTATAAACTAAAACTCAATTCAGTATACTTACTGAATGTCTCTCAGAGAAAATATTGAAAAGTATAAAATAAATGGTTTTAACCTCAAGAAAGTTTATGAGTTTCTCTCTAGTTCAGAAGAACCTTGTCAAACCCCTGTTAATCCTTCAGGATCCACTCTACTCTTCTCTGAAATCATTTTTGCTACTTATAGGCAGACATGGTTAGGTGGATTGCATCTTTCATTAAGAATTGTTTCAAACATTCATATAAGTTATTTACATATCTGCCTGCCTTTCTGGGTCTTGAGCTCCAGGTTAGTGACCTTACCTTTCATTAATCCATTCATGTGACAAATATATATCTAATACCTACTACCATGTTGGGCACGTGATAATAAAACTTTAGTCAAATGGCACATTAAAAATTGGAATTGCAAGGTCATTAATTCAGTAGTTTCTTCTCAGACTTGCAAGTGAAAATGTAACTTTTAAATTTTCTGCAAAAGACCCTATTTCAAAATATAAATAAAAGTCTCAATTTCTTCCAGCATAAATCTCTTCAGTTTGTTTTAGGTTTTTTTTGTGTGTGCAAGTTTTTAGTTTTTTAGATTTCCTCTTTTTCCCTCTGCTCTATTTTAGGTGGTTTCTGGTTATTTATTTATTTATTTTTTTAATTAATTTTTTTTTTGAGACTCAAACGTCCTTATAAAAATAGGGGAAATGGTTTTGAAGGCATATTGAGTCATAGGAATCCTTGCCAGTTTTCTGTGAAGCTTGGAGTCTTACCAAACCCTGACTAGCATCCACTGGGATGTGATCACTTCTGTATAGTGGTTTGAGACATTATGTTGGCACCTACTCTAAAACGGTTCTAGTCACTTCCCTCCAGTGTAGAAATCCCAGAATATTTCAGCCATGACCCTTCAGCCTTTGCCAGCTCATTGGCTGTCTCAGTATTCTACATCTCAGATCAGGGGAACACTTCTGGATCCATATGTACAGGACATGGGAAGACAATATATTTATTTAGACTTATCTAGTTCAGATCCTCCTTGCACTAACATTGGTACTAGGCTAGCTTGGGTGCCAAGTCAAGTGCCGGGCTTCTTACAGAGTCCTGAAGCTTCTGCAAAGCTATACCAGGAGAAGTAGACCATCGTCATTGACCTTGTATTTAATTTCTTCAGAACTGGATCCTACTGGCAGTTGTATCCCTTCCTTTAACCCCGAGTCCATGATGACAAATGAGTTGCACCAAGAAAAATCATCCAACCTATAAAATATATGTTAAGTATATTGAATAGGCATTTATATGCCACTGTGATAGGGTTTTAATAGCCCTACCATTTAATCCTATACTTAGCATATAATTGGTGTGCAACAGATGAATTTTTAGCCTTAACGTTTTTTAAAGTTTTGTGATAATTTTAGACATACAGAAGAGCTGCAAAAAGTAGTACAAAGAGTTTATTTTATATACTTTTCACCCAGCTTATCCTTGTGCCAATGTCTTACACAGCCAAAGAATAAAATTATCAAACCTAGGAAATTAACCTTGGTAGGATGCTATAAATAAAACTACAGAATTTATTCAGATTTCACCATTTTTTCTCTACTTTATTTTATTATTTTTGGTTCCAGGATCCAATTTAAAACCTCACGTTGTACACAGCTGCCTTATATACTTAGCCTCTTCCAATCTGAGATGATTTCTCAGTCTTTCCTTGTCTTGTTTTTAATATCATTGAAGAGGAGATTACTTCCTATAACCTTGCTCCATTTGGGTTTGTTAGATATTTTTATTGAATATATTAATGGTATGCATTAAGAAGAATAATGCATATCAATGTCATTTACCACTGATGATATGCACTTCTGAATGCATCATATCAGAGGTAAATGACATTGATATGTCTTATTACTGATTATATTAATCTTGTTCACTTGGCATCTGCCAGGTTTTTCCATTATAAAGTTGCTGTTTTTCTCTTTTTTTCTTTGTGATTGCTAAATACTTTGTAATTGCAGTTGATTAAGTGTTTATGTTCCTTCCAAATGTATGTCCTGAAATTCTAACACCCAGCATGATGGTATTTGGGAATGGGGCCTTTGGGAGGTGATTAGGTAATTTGGGTGGAAACCTAAAGAATGGGATTAGTGCTCTTGTGAAAGAGACTTCAGAGAGATTGCTTGCCTTTTTAGCCACTCGAGGTTACAGTGAGAAGACAGCTTTCTATGAGGAGGTGGGTCCTTGTCAGACACTGATTCTGCCAATGTGTTGATCTTAGACTTACTGGCTTTCAGAACTGTGAAGAATACATTTCTGTTTTTTATAAGACGCTCAGGGTATAATCATTTGTTAATGCAATACAAATGGACAGACAGTGACTATGAAACTCCAATTTCTGCTTAAATGTTTATCTATCAGTTTTAGCATCCATCACTGACCCTGCACGAGGCAATTATTACCGTGGTGTTCTAGCGGATTTTCTATTTTTGTTATGCCTTTTAAGTTTTTAATTAGAAATTTTTGTAAGGATGACTTGTCTCTTTCCCCCTACTTATTTATTTATTCAGTTATTTGTTTATATCAGAATGAATATTGATTTCATTATTTCAGTTACAATACAATACTATCATTATTTCTTTTGTTTCTTAAACTGTCCTAATTTTGGCTATTAGGATTTTTTTTCAGGTTTTCTCTTTTGCCCTTTGAATATGTTTTGATATTTTATTTGCTTATTTTTAATTACTTTCTTACTCTCCAGCATCACACATTGTTCCAGGATCACTTGTATTTTTCCTGCCATAGCCCTCAAATGAATCAATTTTCCAAGAACCATAGTACCTTTTATGAGAGCATGATATTTATAAATGAAGCTCTTTGCTGCTGGGGTGATACTTCCAGCACCTTTTATTGGATACAACTAGAGTTATATGCATTACCTTCTCATGCCTACAGACTTGAGGCATGAGCCTCATCATTTGCAGATATTTGAAAATCATGAGTTCATACTAAAACCTCCATCTCTAATCCAGTACAAATGGTTCATGCCAGCATCCACCCTTTCCTGATTTGTAACTTCTTCCTTTGACAGTGAGAAACTCAACTTTCATTTTCTATACCGTATTTACTTATTAGCTCAATCCTACTATAAAATATGATTGCAGAATTCCTAACCCATATCCTTGTAAGAGACTACCAACTGTAGCAGGAATTAGCAACCTATGACTCACAAGCCACATCTGACCCTGTATTTGTTTTTATAAGTAAAGTGTTGTGAAAACATAGCCACACTCATTTATTTATGAATTGTCTATGGCTGCTTCTGTGCTCCAACAGCAGGGTTGAGAAGTACTAATAGAGACTATATGACCCACAAAGCCTAACATATTTACTATCTAGTTTTTTATTCAAAAGGTTTGCCAACCCCTACACTAGAGAACAGTGTTAGTGTACATTACTTTTGTCTTTAAAATATCCCGTCACATAACTGCTTACCAAAGTGACTTAGGTCATCTTTCTTCATCTCCTTTAGTGTGATTATGTGATTCATTTGTAATACAGCTAGATTTATTTGGCAGTTTACATTCCACCTCTCCAAACATCCTGTTTGATTTTTTAAAAAGGAACATGCAGTAAAATTCACTCTTTGTGGCTTACATTTCTATGAGTTGGAAAATGCAATGGGTCATGTATCTATGGCCACAGTTTTATACAGAACGGTTTTCTCATCCCCCAAGTTCCCAGTTGCTGCTAATTTATATTCACCACTCCCATCATTCCTCTACCACTGGCAACCACTAAGCTACCTTCTATCCCTATAGTTTTGCCTTTTCCAGAGTATTATATTAATGAAATTATACAAAATGAGCCTTTTAATGTCTGACTTCTTTCATTAAGCAACATGTATTTAAAACCCACAAATGCTGTGCTTAAATATTTACTACCTGCTCCTTTACAGGAAAACATTTACCTACCCCTATTGTAAAGTATAGAAAGGAGTGGAAGTGTGTGGATGACCTTGTTGGTGATTTAACACAGAAAACAAGGAGGAAATGGAAAATTGTTTCATAATTTCAAATTTGGGTTATTGAGAGCACGTTTTACCTTAATAAATTCAGGAAGCCCTATATTTGGGCTTTTCTCAAATGGCTAGATATCTTTGTACAATTTAGCACTATTTAAAGCTAAAATAATTAACAGTAAGTAGTCATGAGTTTGCTCAGCAGCAAATCCCATGAAATATATCAGCTTTAAGTTTCGTTGCTGGGAAATGGAAAGCACTCAGTGGTAAGAGTTGGGATGCAACCATAGAAGAAAGGGTTTCTATGTCATTTGGCCTGTATAATTTTCTTGGTCTTAAAAAGGGTTGTTCAGAAAGCTCCCCATAAGGCAACAATGGAAGTCATTTCATAATACTTTATTTTTTTCAGATAACATATTATGATGGTTAATTTTATGTGTAAATTTGACTGGGCTACAGGATATCCAGATAGCTAGAAAATGTTTCTGAGTGTATCTGTGATTGTGGTTTTGGAGCGGCTTAGTCTTTGGATCAGTAGACTCAGTAAGGAAGATCCACCCTCAACAATATAGACTGGCATCATGCAATCCATTGAGGGCTCATATAAAACCAAAAGGTAGGGGGCAAATGCTGTCTCTCTCTTCTTGAGATAGGACATCCATCTGCTTATACACTCATACATTGGAGCCTTTGGATGCTGGAACCTACACCAGTGCCCTTCTGCCTACTTCCCGTGTTCTCAGGCTATTGGCCCCAGACTGTGAGTTCCACCATCTGCTCTCCAGCTTCTTTGGCCATGGCACTCAGTCTGAATTACACCACCAGCTTTCCTGGGTCTGAGGGCATGTTGGGGACTTCTCAGACTCTATAATCACATAAGTCAATTCTTATAAATCTTTCTCTTATATTTCTGTATATATCCTGTTGTTCTGTTTTTCTGTATATATCCTATTGGTTCTGTTTCCTAATACACATGTTATTATTCTAAAATTGCAAATGGTAGAGAGAAAGTGAAAGTAACCTTACAATTTCACATTCTCAGGAATAACCACTATTAACCTGATGGGTAATTTCTTTCAGAATTTCTTATGCATGTAGAGATAGAGGCAGAGATAGAGATATAACTGTGCCATAATATTCTCACTTAGCTGCATTTTAAAGTAATAATATACTGTTTATGTCTTTTAAAAGAGTACTTTCAGTTCTATTTATTATTTTTAATTACCACATAACATTAAATTATATAATTTTTCTGTTATTTATATAACCAATCAATTTTTTTCTTCTTTTTCTGGAGACAGGGTCTTGCTATGTTGCCCAGGCTGGTTCCAAACTCCTGGGCTCAAAAGGCCTCCTGCCTCAGCTTCCCAAAGTGTTTGGATGATAGGCACAAACCAGAACACCTGGCCAAGTTCATTTTTTATATCAATGTAGATAATGTCCTAACATATTAACAAACTTAATAATAGCTAAGTTTTCACTGTTAAAAAAGCAAAGGACCATTTTTTACACAAATATTCATTCATAATTTCAGGACTATTTTCCTAATATAAAAAGTTAAAAAGGTGACATTTTACACTTTGTGTTTTGAAAGAAGTTTTTATTAGTTTTATCAGATATCTATAAATTCTTTCATAAAGCTTACTTTCATTTTTGATCATTTGGTACTTACCAAATACTGCAACGTACCATTAGTTATTATATGAGTTTCATCTCAGTATAACAAACTGTAAAAACTATTTGAGACTACTATCTTTTAAAAATAATTCATGTCACTCAGATATTGATTCTATTGTGCTATAAGCATCTTACAATCAATAAACACAGGAAGTGGAAAAATCTAACATTTGTAATACATGACTCTCATCTTCCTACCATATGGTAAGTTTGTGGTAGTTTTGTGAGCAGCACATTTCTACTTCTGAACTGTGACTATTTGGTTTTCCTGACTACAGTGAAAGACCCAGTCTTGGGTATCCAATCTTTGGCTTCTCTGGGCCACACTGGAAGAATAAGAATTGTCTTGGGCCACTGTATTAGTCAGGGTTTTCTAGAGGGACAGAACTAATAGGATAGATATATACATAAAGGGGAATTTATTAAGTATTAGCTCACACAATCACAAGGTCCCACGATAGGCCATCTGCAAGCTAAGGAGCAAGGAATCCAGTCCAAGTTCCAAAACTGAAGGACTTGGAGTCTGATGTTTGAAGGCAGGAAGCATTCAGCATGGGAGAAAGATGTAGGCTTGGAGGCTAGGCCACTCTAGTCTTTTCACATTTTTCTGCCTGCTTTATATTTTTGCCTTGCTGGCAGCTGATTAGATTGTGCCCATCCAGATTAAGGGTGGGTCTCCTTTCCCAGCCCACTGACTCAAATGTTAATCTGCTTCGGCGACACCCTCACAAACACACCCAGGATCAATACTTTGCATTCTTCAATCCGATCAAGTTGGCATTCAGTATTAACAATCACAGCCACACGTAAAATACACTAACTATAGATGATGAGCTAAAAAAAAAAAAGTCCATGCATAAACCTCTTAATGTTTTAATGAAGTTTATTAATTGGGCCACATTCACAGGCATCCTGGGCCGCATGCAGCCCCTAGGCCACCACAGGTTGGACAAACTTGACATAGTCATTTATCTAGTTGCTTAATCCAGACATTTTTGGTTTTACTTCTTCTTAATGTTTCTGGGACTTATCCACATATCTCTATTCCCAGTATTACTTTTAGTACATTCCATTTTCCCAGAGGACTCCAACTGCTTCCTAATTGTTCTACCTCTCTCTGACTATGCCCTAATTCAAACATCCACTTTATTATGACTAGAGACCTAGATAAAAAAGAAATTTGACACTAGATTCTGGCTCCTGCTTATCTCTCAGCCTCATCCCAACTTTTTCTTCCTGTACTCCACATTCAAGACATTCCAAAATAGTACTAAAACTCTAAATATACAATATTTTGGCCCTTCTGCATTATAGTGTAAGGCCTGAAACTTTAGAAGGGTCTTGAGGGTCCTAACAACAAGTTATCCTTCCCCTCTGCTTCTGCAATAAGGTCCCCTTGCCAAATAACCTTCCTATCAGGAGGACCAGGCACAATCCCTATGTTCCCTGGCTTCACTTTTGTGCCAGCTCACAAAATTATTCAAAGAAGTCACTCACATCCTTCCACAGGAAGCAGGGTTCACCCTACCCTCTTGTTACTACAAAGCCCCCACAGCCCCTGCTTGTTCATCTATTCCCAAGTGCACTTCCACGTAGTCCTCTGTGGTTTGGGATGTCCTTCTCCCCTGGGCTCTGAGTATATGTGATTAATAAACTCTTGTCGATTTCATCTGTACAATGGCAGGTGTTGTGTTTTCAGCAATTTCCCAAACCCTACGTCAAGAATCCTTTCCTCACCAAGAGAGTGAACAAGAGGTGAATAAAAATAGATATGCTATATTTCCTATGTTTTGGAAGAAAGTTTCCATTTATCTTCCTAAATTATAGTCATCTATTGGGACTCAGTATTGAAATGGCATGCCTTGCCTCTTTTAACAATCCAATGCCTGCACTTTAATTAAATTAAAGCCTTTTAAAAATGCCCCTGACACACTGCTTCAAACTGAGAAACCTTTAGCAGGGGAGGAGAGTGTGAATAATTCTCCATTTCCCTGTTTTGATCCTTCTTGACATCATTTGGCCCACAAGGCTGCTCCTGCAACTTCCTGGATTGGTTCTAGAGGGAGAAAAGGAGACATGAAAATCATCTTAGTTGACAGGGGCAGATATAATTGGTATTGTGTCCTCCAAGTATGACCGATTCCCAGGGCTCATTTTTCTCCTGGAATATTTTGGTTGACTTCTTAGGTATTCTACTTTTGGAAAAAAATCAAAATTCAGTTTTTGTGTGTGGGGAAAGTTTCTGTGATAGTTATTCCCTACACTCCTCCATCTCCCAGCAGTTTCCCCATTGAACAGTGTATCTACAGCCTCTTCTTGCTAAAGGCTCCTCCTTCCTGGCAGCAAATGTTCTTGGAGAGAAGTGTCCCATTAAAAAGGCATGTTAGGCTCTTTCCTATAAAACCCACATCTCAACATAAAAATTACACCTCTCTGACCAACCACTGATGAAAAATATAGCCTTCTCTCTTTACAGTTCTGGGTACAAACTTCCACTTCTGAATTCTCAGGTGCGAGGCAAACACCAAATGTTTATATCTCTAAACTTTAGTGGACAAATATCAAATTATCTGGGCAGAACCTTGGAAGATCCACTTAGTAGCTATAAGGTGAGGAACAAGCACTTGTTCCTTAGCCACATAATAGAGGTGGGTAAATGCTGTTGCATTTGGACAACTTATTTTAAAGAAATTCTCTCTTTAGTTTGGTTTCTTCAACTTTCTACAACTTGCAAACATTTGAATGTGTTGCAAATTTCATATGTTGGAAACTTAATCCTCAAATTCATATGTTGATTGGAAGTGGGACCTTTGGGAGGTAATTAGAATTAGATAAGGTCATCAGGGTGCAGGCTTCATTATGGGGCTGGTGACTATAAGAAGAGGAGGAGAGACCTGAGCTAACACACATGCTCTTGCCCTCTTACCTGTGATGCCCTCCATCCTGCTATGACACTGAAAGAAGACCCTCACCAGATGCCAGCACAACGCCCTTGGACTTCCTGGTTCTAGAACTGTAAGAAATAAATTTTACTTTTTAACCCAGGAGGCAGAGGTTGCAGTGAGCCAAGATGGCGCCGTTGCACTCCAGCCTGGGTGACAGGAAGAGACCTCGTCTAAAAAAAAAAAAATTAAATAATAAATTGCCTAATCAGTGATATTCGGTTACAACCTGCATAGAATACAAGGACATATTTTCAAATCAGGGAATGAATCAATAAGGGCAAAAATATTTTTGACTGACTACTTTGCAGCCCTACATAGATAATTTAGCAAGAGACTTGGAAATGGAGGGCAGCTGGCATGTATGGTTTTGTTTTCCTTTTGGGTCTGGCATGAAACTAAAGCATATGAAGTCTCATTTTAACAATCTGTTATATTTTGTACCTAAATTTTATTTTCTACATTAATTTATATCCTTAACAATCTGGATAGATCTTTTTCTATTTAAAAAGTTAATTGCCAATGTACTTGCTACATTAACCAAAGATTTTGAAGAAAAATCAGTAATTTGGTTAAAACTGTGTTGAGTATATATTTTCTAAGCTTATTCATATTAGGAACTGCAAGAGTTTATGTTGAATCATATGTTCCATGAGCATTTCAAAATAAATAACCATTTTAATAATATTAGTGATGGTTCTTTAAAATAGGTCACATCTTATTTGACACTTTAATTCCTCATGCATCAATGGCAACATCAAAGGCAAGTTTCTCTCTTTTATCATAAATGATTTTGGTTGGATTCTCTGAATCTCAAATGAGGTCATGGTGAATATTAGGAGTTCCGAGGAGTTCTCTCAAGCTCCTGAGGTTGTATGAAAAGTTTCTGTGTAAAATTATAAATTATTACAGTGCAACTTAATCCTAGAAGGACAGTGCCCCAAGACCATTTAAGAAATCAACATATATTTTGGTGAAAGGAAGCTGAGTACTGTGAAACAAACATGGTAATAAACAAAAACCTAGCGCCAATTGTATATCAAAATTATTGTGTTTATGTGTTAATATTCACATTCTACAAAGGGTATAACTTGACTTACAGAAATACATTGGATAAAATAAGATTTTTTAAAAAAAGACTTTCAGTTTGAACATGAAAACATATAATCAAAATTTTCTTCACTTTAAAGAAATCACAAAAAGGCAATAAGAAGAAAATTGAACACAAATCACTTCTTTGGTAAAACCAGCTGACAGATAAATCCCAGACTCAAAAATAGTTGGAATGCATTCCATAAACAATGGAGGTCAAACAGCAGGACTGGAATCAATGAGAACTTCAAAATAATAGATTTTTCAATAATCTCAGAGAGGGAAAGTATATCTAAGTGTGATCCAAAACTTAGAATATATACAAAAGATTAATAATTCAACTGCATAAAACAGCAGTAATAATGATATTGATAAAATTCTGCAAGGTAAATATCTTGAAGAAAAGTGATCAACTGGAAAAAATATGCTAATAGCTAATATAAAAAGCTAATATAAATAGCTAATATAAAAAGAGCTCTAAAAATCATTTAGAAGAAGATAATCAATCCAATAGAAAAGGGCAAATAATATGAATTAGCAGAAAATAAAAATGGATCTGAATCACAAAAAAGCTGTCTGACTTTACTTACAATAAGAGAATACTGTTAATGTGATACTGTTCCTCACCAGTCAAATTGGCAAATATAATAAAAGTGTAGCACATCAGTGTGGGGATGTAAATTGAGAATACTTGTATAAAGTACGTTTTGGAAGAAAACCTTCAAAATAAAAAATATTTAATACTTGTAAAATAATAATATATTTATAAGATTATTCATTATATTACTGTTTGAAATGGCAAAAGGTTGAAAACAATTATATTGTTATTAGTACAAGTCTTGTTGAATAAATTATGGAACAGCTGAATTTTGGTACAGCATTCTGAAACTGGAATATTAAGCAGTTATAAATAAAATGTAGAAGATCTTTACGTTCTTGTATGTACAACGTTACATATATTGTTAAAAGGAACTATCAAAGGGTAGAATCATGTGTATGGCTTACTCCATTTCTACAAAAAAGAAGAAAAGAAAAAGTATACACACGGTGGCCTTAGAAGACCACTGAAAGAATAAAAAAGAAATTGACAATATTTTTTTTCTCATTGAAGTGGGGATATGAATAGCTGAAGGATAGAAGAGTAAAGATAACTTTTCATGTATGCATTTTATATAACTTGAACCACTCAAAATTTGTATTATATTTGTACCTATATATTCAAATAAATAAACAAAGGCAAAATCAAGCAACAATAATGACACTTATGATAAGTACACTTATGATCTTGTACAATTATCTAATGATATGCCTCTCTGATCTGGGCCTCCTGATGGCCAATGCAAATGAAGGTATAAAATCAATATCTAAGTTTGTTTTGTCCACAATACAGAGCAAAGATTTTCTAGTCTTGAAAGCCTAAGGAAAAAAATTAATTTTTCACTGAAAACATACCATAATTTTGTTAAAATTCCTGGTAGCACCCAATCTGTATGGCCTCTGATCTCCCACTTCTTTATATTGATAATATTACTTTGCAACATTCCATTTAAAATCTAATGTAGTTATCTACTTCACAAATTGTAAGTTTGTTTTATCATACATCCCACATGATGTATATGACAATGCCTGCCATTTTTTTGGAATTTACTCTGAATATCTCTGGTACTTCAGCACCTGCAGAGAAGTGGTTTCTTAATTATGGCCTGTAGAGAGGAGTCAATTGAATATGCCAACAATTTTAAATTTTTAAATCATAAATTAACTTTTAAAATGATTTCAGTGAACAAAAAGTGTTAAAGGCAGGCAGAGAGAAAGGTCAGGTCACTTACAAAGGGAAGTTCATCAGACTAACAGTGAATCTCTCAGCAGAAATACAAGTCAGAAGAGACTGGGGGAGAGTATTCAACATTCTTAAAGAAAAGAATGTCCAACCCAGAATTTCATATCTGGCCAAACTAAACTTCATAAGTGAAGGAGAAATAAGATCCTTTTTGAACACACAAATGCTGAGGGAATGCATCACTGCCAGGCCTGACTTGCAAGAGCTCCTGAAAGAGGCACTAAATATAGAAAGGAAAAACCATTACCAGCCAGTACAAAAACACACTGAAGTACACCGACCAGTGACAGTATGAAGCAACCACATTAACAAGTCTGCAAAATAACCAGCTAGCATCAGGATGACAGGATCAAATTTACACATAACAATATTAACCGTAAATGTAAATGGGCTAAATGCCACAATTAAATGACATAGAATGGCAAGCTGGATAAAGAGCCAAACCCATCTGTCTTCAAGAGACCCATCTCATGTGCAAAGACACACATAGGCTCAAAATAAAGGGAAATTTACCAAGGGAATAGAAAACAGAAAATAGCAGATGTCACAATCCTAGTTTCTGATGAAACAGATGTTAAACCAACAAAGATCAAAAAGACAAAGAAGGGCATTGCATAATGGTAAAGGGTTCAATTCAACAAGAAGAACTAACTATCCTAAATATGTATACACCCAATACAAGAGCACCCCAAATCATAGAGATCTACAAAGAGACTTAGACTCCCATACAATAATAGTGGGAGATTTTAACACCACACTGACAATATTAGATCATTGAGACAGAAAATTAATAGATATTTAGGACCTGAACTCAGCTTTGGATCAAGCAGACCTGGTAGATATCTACAGGACTCTCCATGCAAAAACAATAGCACATACATTCTTCTCATTGCCACACGGCATTTACTTTAAAATTGATTACACAATGGGAAGTAAAACACTCCTAAGCAAATGTACAAGAAGTGAAATTATAACAAACAGTCTCTCAGACCACAGCACAATCAAATTAGAACTCAAGATTAAGAAACTCACTCAAAACCACACAACAACATGGAAATTGAACAGCTAGCTCCTGAATGACTCCTGGGTAAGTAATGAAATTAAGGCAGAAATCAAGAAGTTATTTAAAACTAATGAGAACAAACAGACAATGTACCAGAATCTCTGGGATGCAGCTAAAACACCTTTAAGGGGGAAATTTGTTTCACTAAATTCCCACATCAAAAAGCTAGAAAGAGCTCAAAAGAACAATCTATTATCACAACTAAAAGAACTAGAGAACCAGGAGCAAACAAATCCCAAAGCTAGCAGAAGACAAGAAATAACCAAGATCAGAGTGGAACTGAAGAAGATAGAGACATGGAAAGCTCTTCAAAAAATCAATGAATCCAGAGTGAGTTTTTTGAAAAAATTAATAAAATAGATAAACCACTAGCTAGACTAATAAAGAAGAAAAGAGAGGAGAATCAAATAGACACGTCAGAAATAATAAGGGAGATATCACCACTAATGCCACAGATATACAAACAACCCTCAGAGAATACTATAAACATCTCTAGAAGAAAATCTAGGAGAAATTGCTGAATTCCTGGATACATACACCCTCCCAAGACTGAACCTAGAATAAATCGAATCCTTGAATATACCAATAACAAGTTCTGAAATTGAGGCAGTAATAAATAGTATAATAACAACAACAACAACAACAAAAAAAAAGCCTAGGACCAGACAGATTCACAGCTGAATTCTATGAGAGGTACAAAGAGGAGCTGGTATCATTTCCACTGAGACTATTCCAAACAATTGATAAAGAAGGACTCCTTGCTAACTCATTTTATGAGGCCAGCATCATCCTGATACCAACACCTAGCAGAGATACAACCAAAAAAGAAAACTTCAGGCCAATATTTATAATGACTATTGATGCAAAAATTCTGAATTAAATACTGGCAAACCAAATGCAGCACCATATCAAAAAACTTACCCACCACAATCAAGTTGGCTTCATCCTTGGGATGCAAGGTTGGTTCAACATTCACAAATCAATAAAAAACTGGATGATCAATAAGCTGAACCTTTTCTTTACACCTTACACAAAAATTAACACAAGATGGATTAAAGACTTAAATGTAAAAGCCAAAACTATAAAAACCCTAGAAGAAAATATAGGCAATACCATTCAGGACATAGACACATGCAATTTCATGATGAAAATGCCAAAAGCAATTGCAACAAAAGCAAAAATTGACAAATGAGATTTAATTAAATGGAAGAGCTTCTGCACAGCAAAGGAAACTATCATTAGAGTGAACAGACAACCTAGGAAATGGGAGAAAATTTTTGCAATAAATCCATCTGACAAAGGTCTAGTATCCAGAGTCTACAAGGAACTTAAACAGATTAACAAGAAAAAAACAAAAAACCTAATTAAAAAGTGGGCAAAGAACATGAATGGACACTTCATAAAGAAGACATTCATGTGGCCAATAAACATATGAAAAAGAGCTCAACATCACTGATCATTAGAGAAGTGCAGATCAAAACCACAATCAGATATCATCTCAAGCCAGTCAGAATGACATTATTAAAAAATCAAACAACAGATTCTGGCAAGGTTGTGGAGAGAAAGGAATGCTGTTACATTGTTGGTGGGAGTGTAAATTAGTTCAACCATTTTGGAAGACAGCATGACAATTCCTCAAGGACCTAGAACCAGAAATACCATTTGACCTACCAATCTCATTACTGGGTATGTACCCAAAGGTATAGAAATCATTCAATTATAAAGATACATGCATGTGTATGTTCATTATAGCACTACTCACAATAGCAAAGACATGGAATCAACCTAAATGCCCATCAATGATAGACTGGTTAAAGAAAATGTGGTACATATACATCATGGAATACTATGCAGTCATAACAAGGAATGAGATCATTTCCTTTGAAGGGACATGGATGAAGCTGGAAGCCACCATCCTCAGCAAACTGACAGGAACAGAAAACCAAACACCGCATATTCTCACTCCTAAGTGGGAGCCAAACAATGAGAACACATGGATTCAGGGAGGAAAACAACACACTCTGAGGCCTGTCTGTGGGGCTGGGGAAAGGAGAGCATCAGGACAAATAGCTAATGCATGTGGGGCTTAATACCTAGATGATGGGTTGATAGGTGCAGCAAACCACCATGGCACACATTTACCTATGTAACAAACCTGCACATTCTGCATATGTGTCTCAGAACCTAAAATAAAATAAAAACAAATAAAAAAGAATATATGGTATGGAATGCCATAAAGCCATAAAAAGCGATGAGATCACATCCTTTGCAGGGACATGAATGGAGCTGGAAGCCATTATCCTTAGCAAACTAACAAAGAAAAAGAAAACCAAATGCAATATGTTTTCACTTATAATTGAGAACTGAATGATAAGAATACATGGAAACATGGTGGGAAACAACACACACTGGGGCCCATTGTAGGAGAGAGAGGGGAGGGAGAGTATCATAAAGAATAGCCGATACTTTCTGAGGAGGGAAAAAGAAGATGACGCAGTAGGAGCAACTCAGGATTGCAGCTCTCAGTGAAGACGCAGAGGGTGAGTCCAAGCCGCATTTCCAGACGGATCTTTGTTGCCCACAGAATGGGGAAATTCCCAGGTGTAGGAGAGACATGAGACGCCAGCACAGCTGTTTTGGCAGGCGTGGCCATTTTGGCTGGTGCCGCAGCACAGCAGCACTCTGCACAAAATGCACTGGTCTGGGTGCCCTGATAAACCAGCAATCTAAGCTTTGGGAGGGCAGATTAGCATATCCGTCTGATTAAACGGGACTTGGACAGTGAGCCAGACCAGGAGATTCCCAGGAAACAACGTTTGAGCTGGCGCAGTGGGTTGGCTGCACGGGAAATCACACAGATCCCGGTGCCCTATCAGCAGGTGACTGAAACACCTGAGAGAGAGTCAACCATTCAACTTCAAAAAAAAAAGGGCTGAGAGACAGGGAGTCAGGCGATCAGGCTCGGCAGGTCCCACCCCCACAGGGACAAAAAAAACAGCGATTCGAAATGCTCGGGGTTGAGAGTTTCACTGTGGGCACAGCTGAACCCAGGATGGTGCAGCTTGGTGGTGGAGGGGCGTCCGCCATTACCGAGGCATTCTGCCCCTACTGAGGTACACTCCCATTGCTGACACAGCCTGCTGTTGCCGAGGCAACCCGCCATAACAAAGAGACTCTGCCAACAGGGCGGAGCCCATGGCAACAGGGCGGAGCCCACAACAGTAGGGCGGAGTCCATGGCAACAGGGTGGAGCCCATGGCAACAGGGTGGAGCCTCAGTAGGCAAATAATGACTAGACTGCCTCCTAGCTGAGCAGGACAGTGCAACAAATACTCATAAAGAAAGCCCTAACTCCCCAAGACAGAGCATCTGAGGAAAAAAAGGGGTTTTATGAGTTCTGCTGCAGCAGACTTAAACGTATCTGCCTAACAGCCCTGAATGATCAATGGAACTCACAGCTCACCACTTGAGCTCCTACAAAGTACAGACTGCTTCCTCAAGCAGCTCCCTGATCCCTGTATATCCAAAGAGTCACCTCAAAAAGGACTGATCAGACTGACATTTGGCAGGCATCATTCTGGGACAAAGATAGCAGAAGAACAAACTGGTAGCATCCCTCACTGTTCTGCAGCTGCTACAGGTGTACCCCAGACAAGCAGGACCTGGAGTGGACTTCAGCAGTCGTACAGCAGAGGGGCTAGATTGTTAGAAGGAAAACTAAGTAACAGAAATACTTCATCATCAACAATCTGGGTGTCCACTCAGAGACCCAATCGAAAAGTCAACAACTACACAGACGACAGGTGGATAAACCCACAAAGATGGGAAGAAACCAGTGCAAAAAGGAGGAAAACACCCGAAACCAAAACACCTCACCTCCTACAAAGGACCAAAACTCCTCACCAGCAAGGGAACAAAGCTGGACAGAGAATGAGTGTGACGAAATGATGGAAACAGACTTCAGAAGGTGGGTAATGAGAAACTTCTGTGAGCTAAAAGAACATGTTCTAAATCAATGCAAAGAAACCAAGAACCTTGAAAAAAAATTGAAAAAAGATTCGAGGCAATGATAACAAGAATGGACAACTTAGAGAGGAATATGAATGAATTGAAGGAGCTGAAAAACACAACACGAGAACTTCATGAAGCATGCAGAGGTTTCTGGGGTTTTTTTTTTTTGCCAATTAGTTTGAGCTTATAAGGTTGCTCAGGTTAGCCTTGAACTTACGACCTCACCTTTGCAAGTGCCACGACCTCTGGTGGGAGCCACTTTGGACCCCCAACATGCACCAGTTTCAACAGCCAACTTGACCAAGCAGAAGAAAGAATATCAGAAGTTGAAGATCAACTCAATGAAATAAAACGAGAAAACAAGATTAGAGAAAAAAGCACAAAAAGGAATGAACAAAGTCTCCAAGAAATGTGGGACTATGTGAAGAGACCTAACCTACATTTGACAGGTGTACCAGAATGTGACAAAGAGAATGAATCCAAGCTGGAAAATACTCTTCAGGTTATTATTCAGGAAAATTTCCCCAACCTAGCAAGGCAGGCCAATAGTCAAGTCCAGGAAATACAGAGAACACCACAGAGATATTCTGCAAAAAGAGCAACCCCAAGGCACATAATCATCAGATTCACCAGGGAGGAAATGAAGAAGAAAATACTAAAGGCAGCCAGAGAGAAAGGTCGGTTAACCCAAAAGGGAAGCCAGTCAGACTCACAGCAGATCTCTTGGCAGAAACTCTACAAGCCAGAAGAGAGTGGGGGCCAGTATTCAACATCCTTAAAGAAAAGAACTTTCAACCCAGAATTTCATATCCAGCCAAACTGAGCTTCAGAAGTGAAGGAAAAATAAAATCCTTTGCGAACAAGCAAGTACTCAGAGATTTTGTTACCACCAGGCCTGCTTTACAAGAGCTCCTGAAAGAGGCACTACACATAGAAAGGAACAACCAGTACCAGCCATTTCAAAAACACACCAAATGCTAGAGAGCATCAACAAAATGAAGAATCTGCATCAACTAATGGGCAAAACAGTCAGCTAGCATCAAAATGGCAGGATCAAATTCACACATAGCAATATTAACCCTAAATGTAAATGGGCTAAATGCACCAATCAAAAGACACAGACTGGCAAATTGGATAAAAAGCCAAAACCCATCAGTGTGCTGTATCCAGGAAACCCATCTCACATGCAAAAATACACAAAGGCTCAAAATAAAGGGATGGAGGAAGATTTACCAAGGAAATGGAGAGAGAAAAAAGAAAAGCAGGAGTTGCAATTCTCGTCTCAGGTAAAATAGACTTTAAAGCGACAAAGATCAAAAGAGACAAAGAATGTCATTACATAATGGTAAAAGAATCGATACAACAAGAAGAGCTAATGATCCTAAATATATATGGACCCAATACAGGAGCACCCAGATATATATGGCAAGTTCTTAATGACTTACAAAGAGACTTAGCCTCCCACACAATAATAGGGGGAGACTTTAGCACTCCACTGTCAATATTAGACGGATAAACCAGACAGAAAATTAACGAGAATATCCAGGGCTTGAACTCAGACCTGGAACAAGCAAGCCTGATAGATATTTACAGAACTCTCCACCCCAAATCCACAGAATATACATTCTTCTCAGCACTACATCACACCTACTCTAAAATTGACCACATAATTGGAAGCAAAGCACTCCTCAGCAAATGCAGAACAACTGACATAATAACAAAAAGTCTCTCAGACGATAGTGCAATCAAGTTAGAACTCAGAATACAGAAACTGACTCAGAACTGCACAGCTTCATGGAAACTGAACAACTGGCTCTTGAATGTTGACTGGGTGAACAATGAAATGAAGGCAGAAATAAAGAAGTTTTTCAAAACCAACGAGAACAAAGACACAACATACCAGAATCTTGGGAACACATTTAAAGCAGTCTCCAGAGGAAAATATATGCAATAAGTGCCCATATGAGAAGACTGGAGAGATCCAAAATTGACACCCTATCATCAAAATTGAAAGAGCTAGAGGAGCAAGATCAAAAACACTCAAAACATAGCAGAAGACAAGAAATAACTAAGATCAGAGCAGAACTGAGGAGATAGAGACAAGAAAATCCCTTCAAAAATTCAATAAATTCAAGAGCTGTTTTTTTTAAAAGATCAATGAAATAGACAGACCACTAGCCAGACTGATAAAAAAGAAAAGAGAGAACAACCAAATAGATGCAATAAAAAACAATAAAGGGGAAATCACCACAGATTCCACAGAAATTCAAAACATCATCAGAGAATATTACAAACAACTCTATGCACATAAACTAGTAAACCTGGAAGAAATGGATAAATTTCTGGACACCTGTGTCCTCCCAAGCCTAAACAAGGAGGAAGCCGAAATTGTGAATAGACCAATAACAAGGTCTGAAGTTGAGACAGCAATTAAGAGCCTACCACACAAAAAAAGCTCAGGTCCAGATGAGTTCACCACTGAATTCTACCAGACACACAAACAGGAGCTGGTACCATTCCTTCTGAAACTATTCCAAATAATCCAAAAAGAGGGAATCCTTCCCAAATCATTTTATGAGACCAATATCATCCTGATACCAAAACCCGGTGGAGACCCAACAAAGAAAAGAGAACTTCAGGCCAATATCTATGATGAACATAGAGGCAAAAATCTTCCATAAAATACTGGCAAGTCGATTGCAACAGCACATCAAAAAACTTATCCATCATGATCAAGTAGGATTCATCCTGGGGATGCAAGGCTAGTCCAACATACGCAAGTCTATAAACGTAATTCATCACATAAACAGAACCAAAAACAAAAACCACATGATTATCTCAATTGACGCAGAGAAGGCATTTGACAATATTCAACGGCCCTTTATGCTAAAAACCCTCAGTAAACTCAGTATTGATGGAACATACCTCAAAATAATAAAAGCTATTTATAACAAACCAACAGCCAATATCATACTGAATGGGCAAAAACTGGAAGCATTCCCTTGGAAATCCGGCACTAGACAAGGATGCCCTCTTTCACCACTCCTATTCAATATAGTACTGGAAGTTCTAGCCAGAGCAATCAGGCAAGAAAAAGAAATAAAGAGTATTGAAATAGGAAAGGTGAAAGCCAAATTGTCTCTATTTGCAGACGACATGATAGTATACCTAGAAGACCCCATCGCCTCAGTCCAAAAACTCCTGAAACTGATAAGCAACTTCAGCAAAGTCTCAGGATATAAAATCAATGTGCAAAAATCACAAGCATTCCTCTACACCAATAACAGACTTAAGTAGAGCCAAATCAAGAACAAACTGCCATTCACAATTGCTACAAAAAGAATAAAATACCTAGGAATACAACTTACAAGGAACGTAAGGGACCTCTTCAAGGAGAACTACAAACCACTGCTCAACGAAATAAGAGAGGACACAAACAGATGGAGAAACATTCCATGTTCATGGTTAGGAAGAATCAATATCGTGAAAATGGCTATACTGCCCAAAGTAATTTACAGAATCAAAGCTATCCGCATCAAGCTACCATTGACTTTCTTCACAGAACTGGAAAAAACCACCATGAACTTCATATGGAACCAAAAGAGAGCCCACATAACCAAGTAAATTCTAAGCAAAAAGAACACAGCAGGAGGCATCACACTACTGGACTTCAAACTATACTACAAGGCTACAGTAATCAAAATAGCATGGTACTGGTACCAAAACAGAGATATAGACCAATGGAACAAAACACAGGCATCGGAGGCAACACAGCATATCTACAAGCATAGAATCTTTGATAAACCTGACAAAAACAAGCAATGGGGAAAGGATTCCCTGTTTAATAAATGGTGTTGGAAAAACTGGCTAGCCATGTGCAGAAAGCAGAAACTGGACCCCTTCCTGACACCTTACACTAAAATTAACTCCAGATGGATTAAAGACTTAAACATAAGACCTGGCACCATAAAAACCCTAGAAGAAAATCTAGGCAAACTATTCAGGACATAGGAGTAGGCAAGGACTTCATGACCAAAACACCAAAAGCATTGGCAACAGAAGCCAAAATATACAAATAGGACCTAATGAAACTCCACAGCTTCTGCACGACAAAAGAAACAGTCACTAGAGTGAATCGGCAACCAACAGAATGGGAAAAAATGTTTGCAGTTTACCCATCTGACAAAGGGCTGATATCCAGAATTTACAAAGAACTCAAACAGATTTACAAGAAAAAACAAACAAGCCCATTCAAAAATGGGCAAAGGATATGAACAGACACTTTACAAAAGAAGACATACATGAGGCCAACAAACATATGAAAAAATGTTCATCACTGGTCACTAGAGAGATGCAAATCAAAACCACATTGAGATACCATCTCACGCCAGTTAGAATGGCGATCATTAAAAAATCTGGAGACAACAGATGCTGGAGAGGATGTGGAGAAATAGGAACACTTTTACACTGCTGGTGGGAGTGTAAATTAGTTCAACCATTGTGGAAGACAGTGTAGCGATTCCTCTAGGCCTTAGAAATAGAAATTCCATTTGACGCAGCAATCCCATTACTGGGTATATATCCAAAAGACTATAAATCATTCTACTATAAGGACACATGCACACGAATGTTCATTGCAGCACTGTTTACAGTAGCAAAGACCTGGAACCAACCCAAATGCCCATCGATGACAGACTGGACTGGGAAAATGTGGCACATATACACCATGGAATATTATGCAGCCATCAAAAATGATGAGTTTGTGTCCTTTGTAGGGACATGGATGAATCTGGAGAACATCATTCTCAGCAAATTGACACAAGAACAGAAAATGAAATACTGCATATTCTCACTCATAGGCGGGTGATGAACTATGAGAACACATGGACACAGGGAAGGGAGTACTACACACTGGGGTCTATTGGGGGGATGGGGGAGGGACAGCAGGGCGGGGGAGCTGGGGAGGGATAGCCTGGGGAGAAATGCCAAATGTGGGCGAAGGGGAGGAAGGCAGCAGAACACACTGCCATGTGTGTACCTATGCAACTATCTTGCACGTTCTGCACGTGTACCCCAAAACCTAAAATGAAAAAAAAAAAAAAAAAGACTAGCCAATGGATGCCGGACTTATTACCTAGGTGATGGGTTGATAGCTGCAGCAGACCACCATGGCACATGTTTACCTATGTAACAAACCTGCACATCCTGCACATGTACCCTGGAACTTAAAAGTTGGGAAAAAAAAAAAAAGGAAAAGAGCAAGAATGAAGAGACAGGGAATATAAAATAGGCAAGAAAAATAGAAAGCACTGAATAAGATGATAAATTTAAATGAAAATATATCATTTTTATATTAAATCAAATGATTTCAGGAAAGCATTTAAATTTAAAAATATAAAATAATATTTAAAAAATATACTTTTCAGAAAAATTTTAGTAACATCGTATTAGGGACAGATATCACCAAAAAATTGTTTAAGAAGATGAATATGTACCAATAATATTTATTCTACTTATATTATCTTTTAAGGTTCAGAAAATAAAATGAATGTAAAGAAGTTTTAAACATTTTCAGTTGTACAGATATGTATTTTTCTTTTTATAAAAAATTTAACTTTTTGTTGAGGAGCACTATGTAAAAAAATATTTTTCACTCTCAAAGCTGTCCTGATTGGTCAACAAATGACATGGCCACTCTTTTTAAACCATCTTACTTAGGTGCAGCCAACTCTGTCAGTAGATGGCAGTCCTGACAGTGCTACCTGAGGGAGAGTACAGCAGGTGGGAACACCAGTTCAGAGCAAGTGGACCAAGCTGAAATTATGGAGAGAACTGTGACTTCTTCATGGTCATTTTACCTACTTACTGTAGACTTGTACAGACCCCAAATGTGAAAAATCTTCATCATTCCTTTACTAGTTGAAATTGTCCTATCTTTCTTGAGACCATGAACTAAAAAGAAGATATGGTGATTTAATTCTACAAGAAGCTGAGGTTAGTAGAATAATGAGAAATGATTTTAAAAATTTATAAACTCATAGACTGAAACTTGAAGATTGTGTTTGTTTAAGCTAGTGTTTAAAACCAAAAACTTGATATAGTGGAAAAACGGTTAGTTATTGCTAGAATTAGGATGAAAATTAAATTCTAGGCAGAATCTCAAGTAGCATGTGTATTTATTATTTACAGTTGAATTATCAACTGAATTTAATTAGCTTTGAATATTTTGGGGCTTATGTATTATGCATTTCAAAACTGTTGCTTATGTATTTTATTGACAGGTCACAGAAAGGACTATTTCAAACTTTAGGGGAAGTGACTCAGAGTTTTTCGAGGGTGGGTGAGAGTGACTAAGTCTGGGTCAAGTTTCCTCCTACCTTTTTGCCTTTTTCTATGCTATTATTTCCCAATTTTTATAGTCAGCGGAAATGACGGATGGATTCCCAGGATACTCCTTTACTTACAGCAAGTGCTGAGGGAAATCCAAGGACTGAATATGATGAAATGTATTTGGGGAGGAAATGTAAAGTATTTAAAAATTGATAATAAGTATAAGAAGTAATTTCTGAGGGCAAAATCCTGGTTGTCTAACAGGGGTCCCTGATTCCCAGGCTATGCACTGGTACCAGTTTGTGACCTGTTAGGAACTGGGTATCACAGCAAGAGGTGAGTGGTAGGTGAGTGAGCATTACCAGCCTGAGCTCTGTCTCCTGTCAGATCAGCCTTGGCATTAGATTCTCATGGAAGAGTGAACCCTATGGTGAGCTGTGCATGTGAGGGTCTAGGTGACACACTCCTTATGAGAACCTAATGCCTGAGGATCTGGGGTGGATCAGTTTCATCTTCAAACCATCCCCGCTGGCCTGTGGAAAAACTGTCTCCCATGAGACCAGTCCCTGGTGCCAAAAAGGTTGGGGATAACTGGTCTATAATTTGTAATATTAAGAGAAATTGGAGAAAACAATTATTTTTCAGAATCCAAAGTGTAAATTGATCCAGTGTAAAAGACTGATAGCAAATAACTCTCCCAAAATCCTTAATTTAAGGCCAGTAGAAAATCAACAGGATGAGAAGAAAGAGGCTAAGGTAAATCCAACCCAGGAAAGTAGCTCTGAGTAGATGCTAAAAGAATTTTTTTTTTTTTTTTTTTTTTTTGAGACGGAGTTTAGCTCTTGTTACCCAGGCTGGAGTGCAATGATGTGATCTTGGCTCACCGCAACCTCCGCCTCCTGGGTTCAGGCAATTCTCCCGCCTCAGCCTCCTGAGTAGCTGGGATTACAGGCACATGCCATCATGCCCAGCTAATATTTTTGTATTTTTAGTAGGATGGGATTTCACCATGTTGACCAGGATGGTCTCCATCCCTTGACCTTGTGATCCACCCACCTCGGCCTCCCAAAGTACTGGGATGATAAAAGGAATTTGACTTGAGAGGCAGATATGAAAATACTTCTCTACCATGATCTAAGGATCTGAAATAAGCAACTCAATTTTCCTGGCAAAAAGGGTCAGTCTCCTTAGTTTAGAATTCAATGCTCTTTATAAGATGGCCCAACCTCTGTTTGTTTACCAGTCACTTTTTTCATAGTCAGTGTGTAGACCTATGGGCCGCAGTTGTCTGCTGTGCCTTCCTGCTGCCATAGTGGCATGGCTTTTGAATTTCTCTTTACCTGGATTACCTATACTAGGACTTTGAAAACAAACACACCCCTCATAGTTCACAAAATGGGTCAGTTTGTCTACACATTTTCCTCTGATTCCCTCAACTGGAAGTGCTCTTGCTTTTTAAATCCTAAATTCATGCTATATATCTCGTCTGGTCACTTAATGCATTCTGTTTGTGTTTCAACTGTTGACACATCCTTTTACTAGGCTGTAAACCCTTAAGAGACAGCATATATTTTATTGTTCATAGGCAGGCCAACCTTGCTGATAAATATTCACAGAATAATTAAGATTAATCACCGTATATAATTATGATTGCATATTTATTAAATATGTAATTACTGAATCACATAATTATAAAAATAATCAGGTGTGTATATATGTATTTATTAATATGGGTTATTCTTTTCAAGCATGTTATTTGGTCTCAGGGTCATTTAAATAAAAGGATATTGAGAACCGAAAAGGAAGTCACAATAGGAAAGGAATTGCTTAATAGTTTAATCTGTTCATGTAACATTGCACGAGACTCTAGTTTTGGTTATTTCAACCATATATGGTTTTTCTCCTACCATAAACTTTGAAATGACTGTCTTTCTACAAGATTACAATGCATAGATTAGAAGAATAAGCATTTTTATTTATTTTTGAAGTTGTATTTTAGATTCAGGGATACATGCATATAGGTGTTTTGTGTGTCTTGGAGTTTTGGTATACAGATTATGTTTTCACCCAGGTAATAAGTATAGTACCCAATAGGTAGTTTTTTTGATCCTCTCCATCCTCTCACTCTCCATCCTCAGGCAGGCCCCAGTGTCCATGGTTTCCTTTTTCCGTGCAATGTTTTATCAATGTTTAGCTCCCACTTATAAGTGAAAACCTGTGATATTTGGTTTTCTGTTCCTGTGTTAGTTCACTTATGATAATGGCCTCTGACTCCATCCATGATGCTGTAAAGGATATAATCTCATTCTTTTCAATGGCTCCATAGTATTCCATTGAGTATATGTACCACATTTTCTTTATCCAGTGTACCGTGGATAAGCATTTAGGTTGATTCCATGTCTTTGCTATTCCTATCAAACTACCAATGCATTCTTCACAGAATTAGAAAACACTGTTTGTTTTTTAAGAACTGGAGGGGGAAGTATCTTATCACCTGTTAACAGATGTGGGTAACACTAGACTGTTTTATGGAATTTGAAATATTCCTATTTTGAACTTTTCTTTGAAGCTAGATGATTTTATCACATTACATTGGTAAAAATGTCTTGCAGAATACCTGCAAATAATGAATACTCAATTAAAAATGGTTTGCTCTGTTGTTGACTTACCATATGCCTCAGAGAATTTCCTAGTTATAATCATGAGCTATGAAATGAAGTATGTAAATGTTTTCCAAACTATCATGTGGGCAACAGAGCCAAAGGACTGAGGTAGAGCATAATTAGGAGTGTTTGTAAATGATGCCTATTTCTTGGTGCATACCAGCTAATTGTGCTTATTTTTTACAGCTAGAATAGGAATTGGAAAGTAAAGTTGACAACCTACTAAGAGCTTCAATTTCCTTTCAAATTCAAGTTCCATTGTAAATGTTACTATTATAATATTGATAACATTTTAATCAGCCCCAGAAGTAGTTGTCTTTAAATATAAAAGAATGTCCTTAAATATGCAACTTTAATATCATTCCTAATATTAGACCAGAATTTTAGCAAAATTATTAAATTGAAATGTAGTATTTAAATTATTTGCCAGAAAATTAAGTTAGGATTTCCCAGTTCAGGTCAATATTCCTATGACACAATGCATATGGAAATTATTTAAATATCCTTACTTTTTTTATTTTTAAATTGTACTTTAGGTTCTGGTGTACATGTGTAGATCATGCAGGATTGCTGCATAGGTACACACATGGCAATGTGGTTTACTTCCTCCATTCCCCCATCACTTACAACTGGCATTTCTCCTCATGTTATCCCTTCCCAGACCTCCCCACCCCTGTTCTGCCCCCTCTTGGCCCTCCCAACAGACCCCAGTGTGTGATGCTCCCCTCCCTGTGTCTTCATTGCTCAACATCTGCCTGTGAGTAAGAACATGTGGAGTTTGATTTTCTGTTCTTGTGTCAGTTTGCTGAGAATTATGCTTTCCAGATTCATCCATGTCCCTCAAAGGACACACATTCACTGTTTTTTATGGCTTTATAGTAGTCCATGGTGTATATGTGCCACATTTTCCCTGTCCAGTCTATCATCAATGGGCATTTGGGTTGGTTCCAAGTCTTTGCTATGGTAAACAGTGCTGCTATGAACATACGTGTGCATGTATCTATATAACAGAATGATTTATAATCTTTTGGGTATATAAATGGGACTGCTGGGTCAAATGGAATTTCTATTTCTAGATCTTTGAGGAAGCACCACACTGTCTTCCACAATGGTTGAACTAGTTTACACTCCCACCAACAGTGTAAGAATGATCCTGTTTCTTCACATCCTCTCCAGCATCTGTTGTCTCCAGCTGTTTTAATGATCACCATTCTAACTGGCTTGAGGTGGTATCTCAATGTGGTTTTGATTTGCATTTCTCTAATAATCAGTGATGATGTGCATTTTTTATATGTTTGTTGACCTCATATATGTCTTCTTTTGAAAAGTGTCTGTTCATATCATTCACCCACTTTTGGATGTGTTTGTTTGTTTTTTCTTGTAAATCTGTTTTAGTTCTTTGTAGATTCTGGATATTAGCCCTTTGTCAGATAGATAGTTTGCAAAATTTTTTTCCCATTCTGTTGGTTGCTGGTTCACTCTAATGATTGTTTCTTTTGCTGTACAGAAGCTCTGGAGTTTAATTAGGTCCTATTTGTCTATCTTGGCTTTTGTTAACAATGCTTTTGGTGTTTTAGTCATGAAGTCCTTGCCTATGCCTATGTCCTGAATGGTTTTGTCTAGGTTTTCTTCTAGGGTTTTTATGCTGTTAGGTCTTATATTTAAGTCTTTAATCCATCTGGAGTTAATTTTAGTGTAAGGTGTCAGGAAGGGGTCCAGTTTCTGCTTTCTGCACATGGCTAGCCAGTTTTCCCAACACCATTTATTAAACAGGAAATCCTTTCCACACTGCTTGTTTTTGTTAGGTTTATCAAAGATCAGATGGTTGTAGATGTGTGGTGTTGCCTCCAAGGCCTCTGTTCTGTTCCATTGTTCTATATCTCTGTTTTGGTACCAGTGCCATGCTGTTTTGATTACTGTAGCCTTGTAGTATAATTTGAAATCAGGTAGCATGGAGACATCATCTATGCTATCTATGCTTTGTTCTTTTTGCTTAGGATTGTCGTGGCTATGCGGGCTCTCTTTTGGTTCCATATGAAGTTTGAGGTGTTTTTTTTCCAGTTCTGTGAAGAAGGTCATTGGTAGCTTGATGGGGATAGCATTGAATCTATAAATTACTTTGGACAGTGTGGCCATTTTCACAATATTGATTCTTTTTAACCACGAGCATGGAATGTTTCTCCATCTGTTTGTGTCCTCTCTTATTTCCTTGAGCAGTGTTTGTAGTTTTCCTTGAAGAGGTCCTTTACCTCTTTTGTTAGTTGTATTCCTAGGTGTTTTATTCTCTCTGTAGCAATTGTGAATGGGAGTTTGCTCATTATTTGGCTCTCTTTAAGTCTGTTATTGGTGTATAAAAATGCTTGTGATTTCTGCACATTGATTTTTGTATCCTGAGACTTTGCTGAAGTTGCTTATCAGTTTCAGGAGATTTTGGGCTGAGATGATAGGGTCTTCTAAATATACAATCATGTCATCTGCAGATAGAAACAATTTGACTTCCTCCTTTCCTGATTGAATACCCTTTATTAATTTTTTTTTTTACCTAAATGCACTGACTAGAACTTCCAGTACTATATTGAATAGAAGTGGTGAGAGAGGGCATCTTTGTCTAATGCTGGATTTCAAAGGGAATGCTTCCAGTTGTTGCCCATTCAGCATGATGGGCATATTATTTTGAGATACATTCCTTCTATACCTAGTTTATTGAGAGCTTTTAGCATAAAGGGCCGTTAAATTTTGTTGAAGGCCTTATCTGCATCTATTGAGATAATCATATGGTTTTTGTCTTTGGTTCTGTTTATGTGGTGGATTACATTTATAGATTTGCATATGTTGAACCAGCCTTGCTTCCCCGGGATGAAGCCTACTTGATTGTGATGGGATAAACTTTTTGATGTGCTGTTGCAATTGGTTTGCCAATATTTTATTGAAGGTTTTTGCATCTATGTTCATCATGAATATTGGCCTGAAGTTTTCTTTTCTTGTTGAATCCCTGCCAGGTTTTGGTATCAGGATAATGTTGGTCTCATAAAATGATCTGGGAAGGATTCTCTCTTTTTGTATTGCTTAGAATAGTTTTAGAAGGAATGGTACCAGCTCCTCTTTGTATGTCTGGTAGAATTCAGCTCTGAACCTGTCTGAATCTGGACTTTTTTTGGTTGGTAGGCTATTAATTGCTGCCTCAACTTCAGCCCTTGTTATTGGTCTGTTCAAGGTTTCAACTTCTTCCTGGTTTAGGCTTGTGAAGGTGCAAGTGTTCAGCAATTTATCCATTTCTTCCAGGTTTACTGGTTTATGCACATAGAGTTGTTTATAGTAATCTCTGGTGGTAGTTTGTATTTCTGTGGAATCAGTGGTTATAACCCCTTTTTTATTTTTTATTGCATCTATTTAATTCTTCTCCCTTTTCTTTTTTGTTAATCAGGCTAACAGTCTATTTTGTTGATTTTTTCAATAAACCGGCTCCTAGATTTATTGATTTTTGAAGGGCTTTTTGTATCTCTATCTTCTTCAGTTCTGCCCTGATCTTAGTTATTTCTTGTCTTCTGCTAGCTTTGGAGTTTTTTTTATCTTCCTCCTCTAGCTCTTTCAATTTGGATGATAGGGTGTCGATTTTAGATCTTTCCTTGCTTCTTATGTGGGCATTTATTGCTATAAATTTCTCTCTAGACTGCTTTAAATGTGTCCCAGAGATTCTGATACATTATATCTTCATTCTCATTGGTTTCAAAAAACATCTTTATTTCTGCCTTCATTTCATCTTTTATCCAGTCGACATTCAGGAGCAGGTTGTTCAATTTTTTTTTTCAAGAACAAATATTTCATAGTATGTGTTTATTACAGTTTGAGAAAGAAATTGGTCATAGAATATCTTATTCAGACACAGATTACATCATTGTTATCAACGTTACAGTTTCAAGATCTTTTTTCAATACTTAAAAGGTTTTCATGTAAGTAAGTAGGTAAGTAATATACATACATACAGTTGAACACTATGTAGCATTAAAAAATAAGGTAAATCAATGTGATAATATGGAAAGATCTCCAAGATATATTGTTAAGTAAAACAGATTATAGAATAGTATAAATGAGCCATATTTATAAAAGTATGTATATAAGAATATGTATTAACATTTCCAGCAGAATAGCTGTGAGACATAGTAGTAGTTACCCTTAAGTAGAATGTAGAGGTTGGGGAAAGAGAAAAATACTTACTTTATTACTACACTTGAATGAAAATAAAGAGCAGATATTAGTTTTATAACTTAAGAAATAGTTTTTTTTTTAATTTTTTATTGGATTTTAGGTTGTTCAATTTTTATGAAGTTGTGCGGTTCTGAGTTAGTTTCTTAATTCTGAGTTCTAATTTGATTGCCCTGCGTTCTGAGAGACTGTTTCTTATGATTTCCATTTTTTTGCATTTGCTGAGGAGTGATTTACTTCCGATTATGTGGTCAATTTCTGAGCAGGTGTGATGTGGTGCTGAGAAGAACGTATATTCTGTGGATTTGGGGTGGAGATTTCTGTAGATGTCTATTATGTCCGCTTGGTCCAGTTGAAATGGCCGCCCAGATTTGTGTGAGCCCCTGTGTGCCTACCCATGGCACCAGCCATGCTGAAAACTCATGGCACTTTTCGGTCTGGGAATCTCCTGGTCTGTGGGCAGTGAGAACTTGTTTGGAAATGCGGTGAGCACTCACCCTCTGTGTTGTTCTTTCTGGGAACTGCACTCCGGAGCGGTTCCTATTTGGCCATCTTGGATTGCCCCAAATATCCTTACTTTTCAAAATGAGGACTATTTATATATTTGATATATATAATATCAAAAAAGTTATAGTATTGTAAATACAAAAAAAGAAAAAGAAATAACATCTAGATACTCTCTGAGCAGCTCAATCACTCCTAGAATGACTCCACAGCATTTTCCCCTTTGTACAGTAGATGTCACTAAAAGTTAAAGATGTCTGAGTAATAGACGCTCTTGGTACAAAGGAGAAATGTTTAACTATTATTTGAATCTAATCGTGAAAAATGCTAGAGGGGGAAACATGCTTTTTCATAATCAAGTCACCCTGATGCCTTTATCTGTTACATGCAAGGTTTCTTCCTATTGGACATATTCAACCCTCCTGAAAAGACAATGTATTTTATTTGTTTTTACTATTCTTTTTCTTTCACACCTTGGAATTCCAGTTACGATTTTTATATACCATCTGAAAGCTCTAAGAATTAAAAATATATCATTCATTAAAGGTAAACCAGCTAATTTCTATACACTGCTGAGATTCTCAGGTGAAAGGTGTTATGTGAAATGCATGACTAATTGCAATATGCTCCAAATGATAGTAATTTTCTTTTATACGGGAGCATAAGACTCTCCATATACTATCAATAATGCCAACATCATTACATTAGAATATTACATCTAATAGTCAGTTAAGGGTCGCTGAGATCTGCCTTTCTCACTAGGAGACACAGAAAGAAGATAAGGGCCTCCTAGTGCTTTCTCAACTTACTGAAGGCTGACTGATTCCAGCCTTACACTGATGGTTTGATCCCGAGACAACAGCTGCAAAATATCTCAACCCCTGAGACTAAGATAAGAAAATGCAGGGGTGAGAGGATCCTATCTCTCCACCTCTGCAACCACATACCTTGAAGAAATCAAATTCAGTTGCCACAGCCCTAGGCCTCCTAGAAAAATTGAGCTATCAACAAATTAAGGGAGCTCTGGGGGGTTCCCATATGGGTCCACTCAGAAGACTTCTCAAATCACAGTCATTTCTCCACCAGTTTTGAGTCCCAAATGTTCTAATATATACATCATCAGCTCAAATGCCTCTGGGATCCAGGCAAGTAGCCTGAATGTCTGAATTGGTCTAGACTGCTAACTCCACCATAAATTATTTCAGTTCGAACTTTACCAAAGCTATTTCCACACAAAAATCTGTAAGCCAGATTTCCCCTAGACCCTTAGCTTTTGACCCCTGCTCTAATTGACTCAGTGTTTTAAGGAAGCAGCCAAAGCATTCTGCAGGCAGACTGAGCTTGCATTCTAATAAAATTCCCGTGGCAATTTTTTCATATAACCATATATGTAAATTATAAAGGATATAGAGGAGAGTTCTGGTGTCAGTTTCACTTTCTCCTAACAACTTAGAGATAATTTCTATTTAGAACAGCTGTAGTTTCGTCCGTGTTGCCTTCGACCTGTGCCAGACCTTAACTCCTAGTTCTGGAATCCAAAACAGTATCAATTAGTTTAGTAAAATGTCCTGTCAAATCTTGTCTGTCTCAGTTAACTGCACTGGTCAAATATTTTATTGAATATTATTTTACAGCACACTTATAATTGAAGAATGTTGTTTTTGGAAAAATGTACAATGCAATTTCAAATACAAGAACTTATATTTCATGATTTTGAAATCATTGAATTCCAATAGAATCTTGAGCAAGCTTTTACTCTACTGTCTTTACCTGTAAATTTCAGCTAGAATAAAAATGTAGCAAAAAATTAGATAACAGCATTCACAGTATTTCCAGTCAAAACTTTTTTCTATATTCTTTTTTATTCTTGGCAGTTACGTAAAGTTTTTGACAGTTTTTTGCACTTAATATTTATCCACTGTTGCTACAGAAGTCTCATAAATAACGGTTTTGTTATTGCCCAGTAATAGTTCATCGAATTGACAGGCTTGAATTTAATTAATCATTTCTTATTGCCAAGTAGCCAGGTTTCTTTTTTTTTTCTAAGCAATTCTGCAATAAATAGAAATATTAGTTCTTTCAGATAATCCTTAGGAAAATTCCCTGGTGTGAGATTACTGCATCAAAGAAGACTAACAACCATATAATTTTTGGAACCCAGAGTAAAAATGATTTCTAAAGTGATATCAATGTACATATAGACATTACCAGCATAAACTATTACCTCATTTTTCACTGTGTATATTTATTAGGTATAGTGTTTTCCAAATTTTAATGAAAATTTTATTCAATTTTTTCATTTTTTGTTTACTAATTTTTTCTTACATATGCTCACATTTTATCTTTTCAATTTATGTCTTTTTCTGAAAATATTTTATTAGCCTTTTACTTATTTTGGTTATGATATATTTATTATAAAGAAACAATAATATGTAGAAGAATCTGCCTATTTTTTCTTTTGTGGCATCTTCTTTCCCCTCTTTTATCAGGATTTTATACCAGTTTCCTCCAAGGTTTTCTGTTAATTAGTTTATATAATTTTTTCTGGCAGCCACGCTGTGGGTAATCTCCCTATTTAGTTATTAATCTAGCATTGTAGGGAGAGTATGTGATAAAAATTACCATTAATAATTCTCATTAACTTTGAAACACTTGCTACACTATACTATTTACTGTCAACAAATTTTATTGATAGTAACTAAAAATAAGAATTTTTAAATAATTGAAAATACAGTAAAATTCAACACAGTGCTACTCAGCTTTGTTGAATTTTAGACCATGTTTTTTTCTTTTGAACTTAGTATTTACATACCAAGGGATCAATTCTTTTGAAAAATTTCTCCCAAAGTGACAAAATCAATCATTACTTTATAGAACATATAGCTTGTCTTAACCAAACAACTACTTTTTGATACTAGTTTTGGTTGTTTAAAATGCTAACATTTACTCTCAAGATAATTTGCTCTTTTTTTAAAAGACCAGTGGAAGCCACATGATTTATGAGCTTATTTGTATAGATGTTGTAGGAGAAAAACTGGGTTTTTGCGACACGATCAGGAAAAATTAGGCTTGCAGACACTTTGAAGGGTGAAGAGGAACAAAATTTATTGGGCGAAAGGGAAAAAAACTCAGCAAAGCGAGAGGAGTTCCCGTTAACAAGCCACCATCTCACAGATTGAATTCCAGTTCACCACCCAGGAATAGGAAAGGCTAGGCCAGGCTCCTCCTTCCTGCAAACTGCACGAACTTCCGGAGGCCCCACCCCGGCCTCTCAGTGCGCAGGTGGGAGTTATACAGAAAGAATTGTTGGGGGAGGACGGCAGCTTTCTTCTGGGACTGGCAGTCTGCTTTTTAAGCTTTCAGGCTGTTTTAGGCTTGAAGGCAGGTTTTAACTTGGGAGAATGGGGGAGAGGGACCTTGGTTGCCTCCTGTCTCTATCATATTCACAGCTGGCTCTAGAATATTACATTTACGGATGAAAGAATGATAGTATCATTTTACGGAACAATTTGAGAAGATGCTGTGGTATCATCGACTTTGTAAGTGTAAAGTGTTTCTACTATTCCACACAGAATTCAGTTCAGGAAATATTTTATGAAGAAAGAGATTTACTACAATTTGCTGGGTGTTCCCAAATAACCCTCTTGACAACTATTAATATCTTAGGCTTAGCAACTCAATCAAATAGAGTGAAATAGACTGAATATTTGCTTAGACCTTCTTTACATATTTCACATATATTTTTCTCGTCTTGGTCTTCCTCAGTAACATCTAGTGATCTCCAAATCAAGAGCTAAGAGAAACCAACCATGCCTGGAAGAGACATTTCTTAAAGGTCACCTACAGATCAATACCCACAAAAAGCAAACCACAAATTAATGGAAAGGCATGACAGAAATCATTGCCTTTCTCATTAGGCCCTCTGCCAACTTCCTGTTAGGACCATGGCCTGTTACATATTAGATCCACTTTGATTTATTGTAGGCCCTGGACTGCATAGGCTGGTGCTTATTGTCATGGTCATTATAAGCCATTATTATTTATTCCTAGAGTGCAAATGAGCCTCTTATCCTTTAATTTGTCCTTAGAAAAGCACCCCAAGGGAACCATAATTTGCAAAAAATGGCCTCATGATTTCTTTTTGCCTAATGAGTTTAATTTTCAGCTTTGAAAAGGAGAAAGCTAAAGGGACTTGAAACCTACAATGTTAATTCTAATTTATCACTTCAGAGACCTTTTGCATTCATAGATGACTGAATTTCAGGGTCAGAAAGTATCCTTAGGGTCTTCTACTCAAGGTACCTTAGACTCAGGAGACTGCTGTGAGAAAGAAAAAGACATCTAGTGTATCTGTCTGTGGGAGAAACAGGGTAACATGTTGGTATGAATAAAGTGAGATGTTCCAAGCATTTTTGAGATCAGTATGTTTTACTCAGGAAATCTTTATAAAAATGGATTTCTTTGTAAAGACCCTGCCAGATTTGTTTCTTTGGTATTATAAGTGAACTTGTTAGTGAAATGAAAGTATTGAGAAGCAGGCATTCCACAGCTTAATAGAAATATCAAACCACCTAAAATGTCATACAGAAAAACAGTTTAAGGTTAAGGGTGAAGTGACAGATGTTGTACTCTGGCAACTTTCATTACAAAATTGTTTCTTTTTGTTTTGTGAGATCTTCATTTGCCAAACTGCTGATTCTTGAAAATTGGCATAATTCCAATATTTTTCTTCAGAAACAGAAACCATTTTTCTTCTTCCCATCTTTGGAGAAAGTCCTCTTAAAATGTAGAATTCATATTAATGTAACAGTCTGTAATGTCTGCTCAATTCATTGTAGCCCTCTGATGAAATACTCTGGATATATAGGAATTACCATCATTGCCTTCTAGGTTTTATTTGACAGGAAATTGAAGGAGAAACTGGAATGCTTTGTCTTTTTAGCAGTTATATGTTTGGTCTTTCATAGCTATGACTAATACATATATAGTCATGTGTTGTACAATGACTGTTGGTCAATGTTGGGCTGTATAAACAATGGTGATACCATAAGGTTATAATGATGCTGAAAATTCCTGTCGCCTAGTGACATACTAGTGTGACAGGAAAGAAGCCCCTTTCCAGACCCTAAGAGGCGGTTTTTGGATCTTGTGCAAGAAAAGAATTTGGAGTGAGTTCACAGAGCAAAGTAAGGCAAATTTAATAAGAAAGCAAAGGAATGAAAGAATAGCTACTCCATAGACAGAGCAGGGCATTCCCAGAAACAAGAGGAGGAACACGTCTGCATTAGGTAAAATGGTTGTTTACACATAAGCTAAGAAAATAAAGTATCATGGAAGAGATGTGCTCTACTACAAGAGCTGTGACAAAAAATTGTTAATCGGTGTATAACTGCTGTCTTACTCAATAATCTATATTATTATCTTTAAAGGGAAACTTACTCAACTAAGAATGCTTATGTTCTTAAGATATTGGGATATCAGGACATTTCCTGGGTCTGTTAATTCCTGATACACCCAGGACTTAACAGACCCAAAATATAACAGACATAACTGTAAATATCCTGTGACTAAGAATGCTAACCTCCTGGGAATGCAACTCAGAAGGTCTCAGCCTCATTTTACCCATCCCCTTTTCAAGATGGAGTCACTCTGGTTTGAATGCCTCTGATAGTAGCATCATGCATTATTCATGTGTCTGTGCTAATGCTGGTGTAAACAAACCTCCTGGACTGCCAGTTGTATAAAAGTGTAGCACATACATTATATATAGTACATAATATTTGATAATGATAATAAACAACAGTTATTAGTTTCTGTAATTACTGTAATTATACTTGTTACTTTAGAGTGTACTCCTACGTGTGTGTGTGTGTGTGTGTGTAAAATGTAAAGCAGCTTTAGGCAGATCCTTCACGAGGTATTCCAGAGGAAGCTATGGTTACAGGAGGTGACAGCTCCATGCATGTTATTGCTGTGAAAATCTTCTTTAGGACAAGATGTGGAGATGGGAGATAGTGATATTGATGTTCCTGATACTGTATTTGTGACTTCGTTTTTAACAGAAATGTTTTAAAAAGTGAAGATTAAGAATTTTAAAAGTAGGAAAATCTTATAGAATAAAGATGTAAAGAATTTTTTTTACAGCTGTACAATGCCTTTGTGTCTTAAGTGTTACTACATGAGTCAAAAAAGTTAAAAAAATAAGAAATTTATGAATTAAAAAAGTTTCAGTAAGTTAAGGTTAATTATTAAAGAAAGAACAATTTCTAAAAATAAATTTGGTGCAGCCAAAGTGTGCAATATTTATAGTCTACAGTAGTGTAGAGTAGATAATGGCCTAACTACTTTATGTACCACTCGCTCATTGACTCACCCAGAGCAACTTCCAGTCCTGCAAGCTCCATTCATAGTAAGTGCCCTACATAGGTGTGTACAACTTTTTTCTTTTATATTGTATTTTTACTGCACTGTTTCTATGTTTAGATATGTTAGTACCCACCAGGGTTTTACAACTGCCTGTAGTATTCAGTACAGTAACATGCTGTTCGGGTTTGTAGCCTAGGAGTAATAGGCTATACCAACTAGCCTAGTGCAGTAGGCTATACAATCTAGGTTCTATAAGTACACTCTAGGATGTTCACAAAATTACAAAAATGCCTAGCAACACATTTCTCAGAATGTGTTCCTGTTGTTAAGGGACTCGTGACTATATTTTAAATTTAGAGCGTCTTTTCTGAAGAGAGTGGTTTAGGAAATATATAGCCAGAATATGTCATTTTTTGGGGATGTTCTACCCTTCACAATGTTTTAGGATTATCGTTAATCTTTGCCAGTGGCCCAACCCCATATTTCTTCAAGAAGTCAAACAAAATTTAACACATTACCTATGTATTTAGAGCTCTTGTCTTGCTTGTTTAACTGCTTGACATGAAAATGTCTTCATTTATTTTTTTGTTTCAATAGGCTTCTAGTTTATTTTGTTTCAATAGCCTTCTAGTTTATTAGCCAGTGCTTCAACATAGCAAGGCTACGTTTCTATACTGCCAATTACACTGATTTGAACATCTTCTACGTTGTTTCCCATGGGTCTTGACATTGCAGTCTCAAATTTACCTGCAGATAATAACTCTGTATCTCCTTTTTTGACTTTCTTCTTTGTAATGGCTAATTTTATGTGTCAACTTGATTGGGCCATGCAATGCCCAGATACCTGGCTAAAGATTATTTCTACAAGTGTCTTTGAGGACATTTCTGCAAGAGGCTAGTATTTGAATCAGTGGACTGAGTAAAGCAGATGGCCTTCCCCAGTGTGGGTGGGCACTCTCCAAGCCACTGAGGGCCTGAATAGAACAAAAAGGCAGAGGAAGTTTGAATTTACTCTCTACCTGACTCTTTGAGCTTGGAATTGATCTACTCCTCCCAGCACTCCTCATTTTCATGCCCCAAGACTCATGTTGGATTCTATACCATGGCCCTCCAACTCTTAGACCTTCTTTCAAAGAACACCACAGGCTTTTCTGGATCTCTTAGATTGTGGGATTTCTCCACCTCTATAATTGTGTGAGACAATACATTAAAATATAACCTCTTTATATATTGGTTTCTCTGGGGAACCCTGAATAATACATTCTTTACCTCTTATTCATAGAATAAAAGTTAAGTGTTCATCTACCTTTGGGCTGATTTCTCATGTACAGTTTCTATTAATTTACCATTAAGTGTTCCAATCCTAAGTGACTAAATTCTTTTCACTAGATATATTTTGAACACATATTAGACGTGAAGCATCAGACTAGGCTCTGATAGAAGATTTCATGGAGATAATGCCATTTAAACTGGTCTTCAGGGATGAGTAGAATTTGATGGCAGATTTTTTGTGGGGAAAGTTCCTTGGATCAGAGTAACAAAGAAGTCATGTCAGTGGAAAGGTCTGCAGACTATGTTAGGGGAACAGCCAATAAACTAGACAAATGGGAGTACAGGATTTATGAGTGGGAATAATAAGTAAAAATACTGGAGTAGCAGGTTTAGGCCATATTGTGGGAATTGTGTGTGTGTGTGTGTATGTGTAATTTTTAAAAGCATATATAAGCAAAAATTTGCAACCAAATAAGTGTAAAAATTAAAGAAATTTTTATTATAAAAAGTTGCAAACTTAATACCTAGAACTTTTACTTTCTTCAATCATTAGAAAGCAACTTGCTGACTTGATATCCCATCTCCCAAGTACTTTGGTATGCATTTCATATAAAAAGGATATTCTCCTATACAACCATTCAATCATCCAAATATGGAAATAAATATCACTATTTATCTAATCCTTAGACCTCATTTAGATTTTCCCAGTTATCCCAACAAAGTACTAGATAGTGAAAAAAATGCTGCTAAAAATCAGATTATTTGGGGGTATTTCTGGGTATTTCAGATACCCACACATTCTGAGTGTTTCAAGCTACCAAGAATTTTTTTCTCTAAGAACACTGCTTCTACACCTATAGAGATAAAGCCCCATCAGGGGGCTGTGTGCAGTGGACTAGGAAAGAGTTGTTAGGCTGTTAGTTGTTGTTAGGTCCTGAGAGCTACATTTTGGCTCAGATCACTCCAGCATTGTGATCATGGTATATCACAAAAATTTCTCTGTAAATCAATGTTTTTTTTCTTGTAGGAATTTTCCCTTAATAGCTTTTATCAGAGACCATGAGGTCTTGACTAGACAACAAAGTGAGGACATTCTGAGTGGTATTTGGTATCTCTACTCCAAAGCCAGGTAATGCAGCCTTTCTCAGGAGGATGTCCAGGTGGGCTCTTGGTCAGCTCCATGGGTCTTCCAGAGGAGTCCATGTGTCTTAACGCTTACGATAACAATACAGAAAAATCTCCACTCCTCTTCACTATAGCACATTTGAGTTGTTTGGAGAAAGGTTTGAAATTTTAAGCTACCTGACTTATAACTTGTATTTAACCAGAAGTGTGGAATAGAAATACAGTTGTGGAATTATGCTGAAGAAAAGAATGTAAGGAATGTTCTCTATTATCTTAATTCCCCTTACTCTTGGGTTGCCACAGGCCTATGCAGGACTCAACCTTAGTGTTGATCTTGATTGGTCTTTGGTCCACCCACAAACAGATGCTCACCTGGCAGCAGAGAAGAGAGGTGGGGCTCTTCCCACCATAGCATCTACATTCACAGCAGGGTCCCATAAGGGCTTTTGTCAGTGCTGAGGTCATTCTGTGTAGTTCAGTTGGACTTCAGATCATTCAAGTTTTCTTTTTTAATTATAGAAATATTTTTATCTTATTAGCAATACATTTTTAGGTCAGAAAATGATTTTCACTTAATTGTCAGGGCAATTTGTGATAAAAATTAAAATGATGCTCAGCATGATTTAAAATTTTAATTCTTAAAACTTTGAGTTCTAATTATGCAAAGTTAAATAAATTTCAAAGCTGTATGGGTCTCCATGTTGTGGATATACCTGGCTATGATAATCTCAATTATAGTACTTTTCATGATCTTATATATTTTCTTACTTTCATCTGATTTTGGTGGAACATGGATCTAGAAGCATCAAAAGTTACATAGTGGAGTTTTATCAGACTCTGTGGCTGTCTCCTCTCAGTCCCTCATTAGGGAAGAATTAGCTTTTTTGAAGCTCGCTGCAGGGCATCATGCAGATTCCCTGCTAGCATGGTTGGATCATGGCAAGAATAGGAAGGGAAACAAAGGAAAATTATTGGTGACCCAAAGCTGTTGTGACATTCACGAAAAAAAAAAATTGTCACAATGGATGTTTGTGACTGAACTCCAAGGTTTGTATACATATGTTTCAAAAACATTGGATTCACCTTTCAAAGTATATTGTTATTTTAAAAACACAAATGTGAAACATAAGCCTCTACATATGTTTATAAAACATATAAACACCAATATAGAAAAGAATGAGAATATTTTCATTTTATCTATGTCACAAGTGGGAGAGGTGCTTAATTGAGATTAATAAAGGGAAGTTTAAAGAATAGAATTTCCTGTGTTGCTTGCCAGGCTCTTCTTTGAGGAAATGTCCTTCCATCATCCCAAACAAGAGTTCCCAGTTCCCAACCTTTGACATGTACGGGTAGAATATTTGGTCATAGCAATAGAACACAATGTTTTACTTTGTTGAAAGGAAATTTATCACTTATTTTACTAGTTTTGGATGACGCTTATGGATAAAGGGCAATTCCTGATAAAAGTGCTAACAATGTAATTCCATGGTATGTAGTACAGGTTGATCTTTAAAATGCATGTTAAATTGCTTTACTAAATTCTTTTGATGTCTGGTTTGTTTTGTCCCTCTTTCATGCTTGTATGGATGACCAATGGTAGTGCATGGATAGGGCCATTTTGATTGTTAAGAGAGGCAGCAGAGAAGTAGCTAGTTCTTCAGTTCACAGCCCGTAGCCAACAAGTAATAGCATCATGTGTACCTTTCCCATAGAAATTGAAACTGAGTTTTTAGAAAATGTGGGACATGAAGTTTTATTTTGGAAGAGACATTTTTATCTAGAGAAAGCCTATGCATGTTACAATATTCCATTTCTCTTTACTTTCTTCATTTTAGGGTAAAATTCTAAGTACACTAAATAGATTTTGAACTTTCTTTTTAAGTCCTTAAATCTTGATAGCTCTGTTAACAACTAACTTTGAGACTTACAGACTTTTTTAGTCTTAAAGTCATTCAATGAGGAGGACATCTCAAAAAGCAGCTTTGGAAGATATTAATATCTATAACTGTTGGTAGAAGCAAATAATTCAAGACTGAAAAGGTACCTCACTACTCAATGTTTAAGAAAGTCAATCCCATTCCTGTCTAATTTACTTGTATCTTTGGAATATTTATTATTTCTTTGCTGGCTCCCTGTGGAGGGAGCAACAGAGAAGCAGGAGAGAAATATGTAGCATGCTTTAGATCTCAAGGGACTGAGAGTTGGTTTTGGTATTTGTCAAGATGGATATTAGCAGTGGGAAACAGAGGATCATAGAAAATGATATGTAACAAAATATTTAATTGAGTGTTTTAAAAGAAAACCAGAGCTGGATACTAAAGGAGTAAAAACAAATTTCATTTGGGAACTATTGAGACCTCAGTGTAGAACTGGGCTCAGTTCTAAAAAAGAGCATGGGCAAGAGGGAATTTATAGTCAAAGATCAGGTTGGAGGTCAGTGGATAAAAAATTACAAAGAGGAAACATCAGAAGTTGGGGATTCTGATTAAACAAACCTAATAGGATTCTCACCAGAGACGGGCAAGGGTGATCAGATCTGGCAGGTAGGTGAAGGATGGGGAATTTAGTTAGATATTGTGGGTGATCAGCCAGGCGCAGTGGCTCACGCCTGTAATCCCAGAACTTTGGGAGGCCAAGGTAGGTGGATCACCTGAGGTTAGGAGTTCGAGACCAGCCTGGCCAAGATGGTGAAACCCCATCTCTACTAAAAATACAAAAAGTAGTCACTGTGTGGTGGCATTTGCCTTTAGTCCTAGCTACTCAGAAGGCTGAGGGATGAGAATTGCTCGAACCCAGGAGGCAGAGGTTGCAGTGAGCCCAGATCACGCCATTGCACTCCAGCCTGAGCAACAGAGTGAGACTACATCTGGAAAAAAAAAAGAAAAGAAAAGAAAAAGAAAGAAAGATACTTAGGGTCATCAGATAATAAAGATAGGGATTCTTGCTAAACTGACTTAGGATTTTTGCTAAGATAGCACCATGCAGAGACAGAAAAGTCTACAGTTCAAAACTTAGTTGGGCAGAGGGTTCAGAGGAATCTGACTGCAGTTTGGTCAAGGAGCATATCTTGTCAATACAACTAGGTGCTGACTTATATCTTATATGCAATTTGTAATGGAATAGCTGCCTATGTAGGGGCTGTTTTAATCTAAATTGTAAAATAACTGAAACTTTATTCAATTGCTGACCTTCCCTACTATCAATATTTTACATGATTACCTTTTTTTTCTATTCCGTCACTACTCCTAATGCTTACTTGGGTTTTTTAATGACCAGAATGAGCCATATAATAATTCTGATATAATTGCTAACACTTTGCTCTCATCACCACCTCCTCATCTTTCTCTTTGTCCTCCATGCCCTTTTTCTCCTTTTTTTGTAATGGGACTTTTTTTTAGTCTTATAACTTCAAAATTGGAAAACAGGAAACTGAAAATGTTTATACACTCAATTCCTAGAATTTTAATAAAGTGATAGTTCTGGATGTTTCTAAAACTATTCAGTGAAATACAAAAATGCTACTGCTGAGATTTTGTTTTCATTAAACCTTTTCTGAAACTGCTTATGTGAACAAATAAAATCATTTTACTGTATGATATAGGCAAAGTAATACTGGCAGAATTGCAGGCTTATGAGTCAAATTTTTTAATTAGACAAGAGAAGAAAAGCCTCCTGAATTTGCAATGAATGTATATCATTATTCTTCATGTTCCATTTCTTTCTTCACTTATCCTAGTACCTCTTGAGAATCCTTTAGATTCTTGCTTTTCTTTTTTTCTTACTGTAAAATAGCATGCCCCATATTTTGAAGAAGCTTTTGTAGGATAATTTAAAACTTATTTTTTTCCAAGAGAATGATGAATCTAGTTGTGCTTCCTCTATTCATTTTATCTCGTGTTTACAGGTTTATGGAAAATGAGATTATCACAATTTTCAATCCTCTTTTTTGTTATAGTTTCCTACATGCCTAGCAGAAGTTCTTTACTGACTTAGTAATAGGGAATGGACAGGTTGAGCGGAACCAAAAGTTGGGAGAAACCAAGGAGTTTCTAGGTCATTCTTGATTTATGGATTAGGTTGTAAAATGATTAAGCTTTACATTTCAATATGTGTATATAATATTAATTTCACAATGAGAAATTGTTTCAGGGATTTTTGTAAATTACTTAAAATTGATCTTAATTTATTTACGTAATATGATTTTCTAAAGAGCAGCAGTCGAGGCAAAGGGCCTCATACTTTTATAGGTGAGGTGAAGAGATAGACTTTCCTCCTCCATTTATTTACATCACATTATTGTTTACTTAGAAAGGATAAGATCTTAACTTTCTGCATCCAGGGTTTATTTCTTCTAATAAACTTCCTAAAGATCATCCTCTAATTTTTTAGGGCATGTAATTTATATCACAGAATTGGCATTTTGTCAGATAGTTTCTTGCTTTCTAATTTTACCATATAATTGACTGAATTATATAATAATGCTATGATTACTAATTCTGTAAAACTGTTAATGCCTTCTTCATGAACTATTTCATCTTTGATGTACTGTTAGGTTTCTACCATGTTTAAAATTTCCTACATTTTGGTGTGTGTTGAGACAGTAACAATTAAGTACTAAAAAAAAAACCTTATGGATTAATAAGGAATGAATCTACCTAGCGTGAAGATGACCAAGAGTCACTATACTTTTAGAAATAATAATAGCACTAAGTTCCAGATTCCATGAGGGCAGGGAAAATGTCTACAAATATTTGTATTTGTTCTTAAATGGTTTAGTATAGTGCCTGGCATGTGATAAGGGCTGAGGAAATTTTTGCCGAATGAATGCACAGGTGAATTTTTATTTAAAAAGTCATAACTAGACTTTTATATGTTTTAAATGTAAGGCTTTTCCTCCTATATGTACTAAAATAGAGCCTAATATCATGAAGACACAGATATCTTTCAGCTGAAAAAGAAAATGCTAGAAAAGTTTTCAGAACACAAAAGGTTTTTGTTTAAAGGACTTTATTAATCATTGTAACCTCGTCCATACTGTGTTACTTCAGAATGCAAAATATTAAAGGAATAAGTAATTAAAAATTACTAGTGTCTCTTCAATAATTAAATTTGATATTTTAGTGGCTATTAAAAAGATTTTTGCATAATATTTTCTTAGAAAATATTGTATCCACAAACAAAAACATATGTACAGATATCAGTCACATTTGCCTAAGAACGTCAATGAGGATGACAGTCTAGGTTTGTTTTGTCCTAAGCTTTGTCCTAAGCATTAATCTCGTCTTTTGAAGTTATTATTTTTAAGTAAAGAATTTAGAAATTAATTAAAATAGGTGTGTTTGAACTACTAGAGCAACATTGTGATTTTATGAGAAAAATACCATTAAATTAAATGAAGGGACCTTGCTTTTCAGGATACTTCACACTACCTGTTTAATGAATGATCCATTTAGATTTAATATATACCAGTTCTGTTGTGCTATATCAAGCAACCATTATATCTTCAAAGGATGAAATTAATGAAATAATACCGATCTGGAGTTGGATATTACACACAGAGAGATTCTTTTTCTTGTTTAAAGCTAATTAACATGAAAGACAATTTGACCACTTTAAATGAAAAAAGAAGAAAATGAGAATGATGTGTCCACAATGAGGCAGGCAATGGAAAGTTTAGCTATGAAAGAAAAGTTAACAAGTATAAGCCACATACACTTTTCAAGTTATTCTACCTTTGAAAAAAGAAATATATTTTTATATTACATAGTTTTAAATTATTTCATAGTTTAAAAGAAATATTTAAACTATGTAGTATCAGCTTAAATGATCTATTATTCATATAGGTTCAGCCTAATTCTCTAATATAGCATGTATATGAAACCTATTATATCATTAGTATAGTAAATGTGGGAAGAAATCTACTGAAGAAAGTGAAGTAATTTACTATTACGTTGGGGTAATATTAATGAATTATCTCAAGGATTTCACTAGTTTTTTTCACCGATTATTTTCTGATGTAAGACTCAATCTAGGATACCTAGATAGTGTTTGATTATGATGTCAATTCTTTCAAAGCAACTTACTAAATTCATTCCTCAGTAAAGGGATCAGGAATTAAGCTTCTGTCATTTGGAGGGAAGAGTAACTACGTAAGTTATTTAGAATCCTTCTTTAAGAAAGATTTGTCTCTTCTCACCCCATTTGTTTATTTATTCAGTCATTTATTTATATCAGTATGGACTCATGGGTATTTATTTTATACTTTGGATTATAATCTAACACTGAGTTAGGTTGTTCAAATTGTTTCTGCTTTAATCATTGTGACCTCTTTCAGGATGGCTCTTTGGTCCTTTGAAATGCCCCATCATTTGTTTTTTAAGTACTTTCCTACTTTCTCGCACTACAAGAGGTTTCAGGCTCGTGTTGTATTTGCCTGCCCCATTCATAGAATCAGTTTCCTTTGATTTTTAGCCTCAAAGAAGACAGGAAGTAAAAGTGTTTGGCTTCCTATGGACAGTACCTTGTGCAATATTATAAATGCTTATGGTGATACTTACGTTTATAAGGCCAAGAACAAAATAGGATCTAATTAGGTTCATTTCCTATTAGGACCATATGAAATAAACACCCCTATCTTACTTGAAGTCATTACTAGGAAAGTGATAAAGGTGACACTTTAGAATGGATTTTACCTTTTCCTTGTCATTTTCCATCAATACATAGAAACAGTTCAGAGAAAATACCATGGAGAAAGGTGGCTGTTTCACCACTTCACACACACAAACTTAGACATGGTCTGTTCTTTGCTCTTTTCAGCAAAGTTAGTTTCCAGGGTGAATAATGCTGGCCCTAGACTTAAAACAGTGAAGAACTATCTTCATCGGTAGGTAAAAATGAATAGTTTATTGCCTTTTTCTTACTCTTTCCCGTCTCTCCCACTATTGCTTGATTAACATGTACTAAAAATTATGGTGCTTCTATTATTTTATCCGACAAATAAATGGATTGTCTTCTTATATCCATCTTTTTGATGTTCTTTATTATCTTTCTCACTTTTGTTGTATCCAAAGCAATGAGATTAGTCCAAAAATTCTATCTTCTGGTACAAACGGAAATTAGATCACTGGCTGTTTGCCTCCTTGTTCCTTCTTCTTCTTTTTTTTTTTTTTTTTTTTTTTGAGACAGAGTTTCACTCTTGTTACCCAGGCTGGAATGCAATGGCACAATCTTGGCTCACTGCAACTTCTGCCTCCTGGGTTCAAGCAATACTCCTGCCTCAACCTCCCAAGTAGCTGGGACTACAGGCATGTGCCACCATGCCCAGGTAATTTTTGTATTTTTAGTAGAAACCGGGTTTCACCATGTTGACCAGGATGGCTTGATCTCTTGACCTCATGATCCACCCGCCTCAGCCTCCCAAAGTGCTGGGATTATAGGCGTAAGCCACTGCGCCCAGCCTCCTTGTTCCTTCTTAATTAATAGGGGATGCACTGCCCAAAAGGTAGTGACTATACAGTGTAGGTTTGAGGGTCATTGTCCTTTTAAAAGCCAGCTTATGGTTTTATTATAAATACAGTTATTAGGAAAAACAAGCAAATAAACAAATGAAATAAAATATCTCTGAATGCATCTCCTAAGTGATCATACAACAAACACCTACCCACGAAAGAAGGCATTTGCACTGGAAAATTCATAGGGATTAGTAGTTCTATTCACATGTGTAGAAAGAAATATCATCAAATTACATTCATGAAACAAAAGTTCTGGAGCACCCTGAAATAGAGCTACTGGAATATTTAATTATAATGCACAGTACTTGAAAATACCAGACACTTTTCCCTAAAGCTTTGGTATCATCTAACCTTCTTTCAGTGATCTAGGTTTTTTGTTTTTGTTTTTTTTTTAATTTGGGCATAATTAGGTGGTTATACTAGACTGCAAGATCTGATTCGAATTGTTGGCAAACCCAAACACAAAAAACAGATGGTCATTACTTTGATGCTGGTAAAGTGGGTTTTAGTATTTAGATAAATGGATTTTGTTTTGCTAAAAAGTCACTAGGGACACATGTCAACAAAAGGAAAAGGAAACGCATGCTGATTGTTTCCCCAGACAAGTGATTTTCAAACTGGCTACATATTAGGATCACCAGGAAGCTATGAAAACCTTCTGATGCCTGGGTAACAATATCTGCAGTGGGATCCAGGCATTGGCATCTTTTAAGGCTTCCTTGGTAATTATAATGTGCATTCTGTGTAATAAAACACTAATTTTCACATTTCAGTTAGCATTGAAAATATCTGGATCATTTGTTAACAGCACAGATTCTTAGGACCAGCTCCAGTGTTCTTATTTTTTGATTAGGTGTAGAGTCCAGAAATCTATGTTTTAAAAGAATAAATCTTCCAGTACTTGGTTCTTTGCATGATACTTTAGGCTTATTCCATAACTGCTTGTGATGCCAAAAAAGATTCTGGCAGCAGCCCACCCCAGATTTGTACTGCTGCCTAGAGCTGGCCAAAGCTCTATGACTGTTTGGTTTTCTCTGCAAGCCTGGGATCTCTTCGTCTCATGTATGTTGCCCACGTACGCCCTTTCTCATCAGCTGTCTGGATACCTCACTGTTTAATATTCAGCTCCTATATTACCTACTCTCAAATTTCTTTATTCCTTAATCTCCCCCTCTTCCTGTTCCTGTTCACCTACAGTAATTGTAGCAATTATCTTTGTGTTTTGTAAACCTTAGTGTTCTTATTTGTGTCTTCTGTAAGACTTTACATTCCTTGAGATGACTAACCATGACTTGCTGATTTCTGTAGCTGTAGTGCCTGCCTCAATTCCTTATAACTTGACACCCCAAAATTTCAAGTCTGATAGGTAAAACGTTATAAGAAATTGCAATATATTGTGAGACATTCTAGCTCAAGGATACATACAATACAGCATGAAAATACAGATATTTTTGTTCATCTATAAATTTAATTTATTCATGACATTTCTTCTCTTTCCCCATAATTATCATGAATAATTCAGAGGAGGCTATATTCTGTTTAGATCTGAATAAGAAGTTCACATGCAGTTGACTCAATATTCTAAGCTACTGGAGATGAACAAAAGTAGAGAATCCAAAAATCACTTATATTTATGTTTGGAATACATTGTGGCATTTCCTTTGGAATAAATGTGGTTGATGCTCTAGGAATTCCCAATATTTCATACAAAATATTGAAGGTACATCTGTAAGACGTGATTCTCCAGAAGCTAAAAGCTGCCTTCTTGTTGAGTTCCTCACATGCCTTGCTGTTCCAAGGACTCCTCTGGGAATAAGAGAATAATATTGAAATTAAAAGGAACAAAAAGGGATTGACATTTGTCAGTCATGTGCTGTGTGTTTTAATCTAGGACTCTTTCCCCTCAAATAGAGTGCTTTCTTATTTCTGTCCCCAAGTAAAAGAACATTCTATTTATAGTAACAAAAGAGTTAAGCAAAATAAGTTATGGTGTTCATAAAATCTTGAAATCAACATAAAAGAATCAGGAATAACCTTTAAGGGTGATAAATTATATTTATGTTTTCTCCACTATAAATGTTGAACCATTTATAGTGGTACCTTTTTTTTCAGAAAGATTTTTAAGAACTCTAAACACTGGACAATTTAACTTTGTTCAGCATAAACTCTCTCAGTAAAATAACACACTGAAAATTTACAAAATTCAGATAAGTCATGTTTTTATTAGAAGCATAAAAATATGCTTATGGATATTTAAATGTGGTGGATTATTTCCTATCATCTTCTATCTCTTTATGTGATATATTTCTTAGTATTGATAAAGTTTACAAAGCAGTTATTCAAATGTTCTCTTTAAATCTCTGACTTTCATTGTTGACTGGTTGCTTCTCCAGCATTTGCTGTTTTTCTTCCCAACTGAACAAAGCCAGGGGATCTGAGTAGTCTGAAGATGAAGAGCAAATTTATATTCCCTTTCTGACTGGGACTGGTTTAAGCATAAGAACTTGGCACAAGTTTGTCTACTCACAGTAAAGCTCAGAACTTTTAGTCAATAGTTAGGGTGGCAAACACCCTCCTTTGGGACTGGAAGGAAGAGGATACATTACTCCAACTGCAGCTGGTAATCATTTAGTGACCAAGAGAGGACTTAGTTTTGGGAAAAAGCTGATAGGGTCTTAGTGAAATGACTTGGTTATCAAATCAAGTCACACCTGATTTGGGCCATGTCCTCCTATAGACTTTAGAGCTATCTTCAACCATTGTGGAAATGATAGTCATTCTATTGAAAATAACAGAAAATCCAACTCAAATTGTTCTATACAATAAAATTGATTAATTAGTTAAGACAGTGTGGCGATTCCTCAAGGCCTTAAAAATAGAAATTCCATTTGACCCAGCAATCCCATTACTGGGTATATATCCAAAAGACTATAAATCGTTCTACTATAAGGACACATGTACACGAATGTTCATTGCAGCACTGTTTACAATGGCAAAGACCTGGAATCAACCCAAATGCCCATTGATAATAGACTGGATTGGAAAAATGTGGCACATATACACCATGGAATATTATGCAGCAATCAGAAATGATGAGTTTGTGTCGTTTGTAGGGACATGGATTAATCTGGAGAACGTCATCCTCAGCAAACTGACACAAGAACAGAAAATGAAACACCGCATATTCTCACTCATAGGTGGGTGATGAAAAATGATTACACATGGACACAGAAAGGGGAGTACTAAACACTGGGGTCTATTGGGGGGAAAAGGGGAGGGCCAGTGGGAGGGGGAGATGGGGAGGGATAGCCTGGGGAGAAATGCCAAATGTGGGTGAAGGGGAGAAGAAAAGCAAAGCACACTGCCATGTGTGTACCTAGGCAACTGTCTTGCATGCTCTGCTCATGTACCCCAAAACCTAAAATTCAATAAAAAATTAAAAAAAAAAAAAAGAATGACTATCATTTGCAACTTAGCAGATGATATGGTTTGGCTGTGTCCCCACCCAAATCTTATCTTGAATTGCAACTCACTTAATTCCCACATGCTGTGGGAGTGACCCAATGGGAGGTAGTTAAATCGTGGGGGTGGGTCTCTCTCATGTTCTTGCAGTGGTTAGTGGGTCTCATGTGATCTGATGGTTTTAAAAAGAGGAGTTCCCCTGCATAAACTCTCTCTCTCTCTTTCTCTGCCTGTTGCCATCCATGGAAGATGTGACTTGCTCCTCCTTGCCTTCCACCATGATTCTGAGGCCTCCCCAACCACGTGGAACTGTAAGTCCATTAAACCTTTTTCTTCCCAGTTTTGGGTATGTCTTTATCAGCAGCATGAAAACGGACTAATATAGCAGACATGAATACCTATGGCTGACATATTTATTTGTCAAATGAAAGAATAACAAAATTGGTTATTTCAATGTTATAGAAAAAAATATCAAACAGCCTCCCAATAAAATATAATAGAATTTACATCTGTGGCATTATGTGTTCGAACCATTCCTTATAAACGAAAGCAAGTTTTTCTTTTGCATTTTGTATTTCCTTCCCAATCATGACAGAATAAGAAAGTGTTACACAAAACTTGGATGGCCTATTTGACAGATGTTTTTTAGATGATTTAGTTCTATCCCTTCATTTTATAAACGAAGAAACCAAACCTCAGTGAGGTTGAGTTGGACAAGAGCTGAGACAGATGTTCCCATCTGACTTCTTATATGCCCCCTTTCCACTGTGGTATGAGATCTACAAAAATAAATTTAGAAACAAATGGCTGAGTGAGGTAGATTGAAATATTGTTTTGTTCTCTTCCCTGTGAGGGGATTATACTGTTTTGCTTTTGCCATGCTACTTTCAGTGTCTCCCTATACTTTCTCACTTTCTGCCCTAGGCTTGATCATGTGACTTGCTGAGGTAAATGTGAATAGATGGGACAGAATCAAGAAATGCAACTGTGTGGGGCATCTTGCTCTCAAGCTATTATGACAAGTCCCAGATGGTGGCTGTTACTTTGTCCTGGTCCTTGAATGAGAAAATCTATGGAGCAATGCCTCCTCCTATAGCAGAACTGTAGCTACATTTAACATGAATGGGCATGAAAATTCATTGTAGGAAACCATTAAAACTTGAGTTGGTTTGTTACTGTAGCAAAGCTGATGAATACTCTGAAAATGAGCACGAATTATCCGATGTGGTATAAAGTAAGAAAGAAAGAAATTCTATGCATTTAGAACATATCCTTTTGCTTTTGTTTTCTTTTTTATTATTTTTTTATTTTTTAATTTTTTATTGCATTTTAGGTTTTGGGGTGCATATGACGAACATGCAAGACAGCTGCATAGGTACACACATGGCAGTGTGATTTGCTGCCTTCCTCCCCTTCACCTATACCTGGCATTTCTCCCCATACTTTCTCTCCCCAACTCCCCACCCCCCACTGTCCCTCCCCTATTCCCCCAAATAGAACCCAGTGTGTAGTACTCCCTTCCCTGTGTCCATGTGTCCTCATTTTTCAACACCAGCCTATGAGTGAGAACATGCAGTATTTCATTTTCTGTTCTTGTGTCAGTTTGCTGAGAATGATGTTCTCCAGGTTCATCCATGTCTCGACAAAGGACACAAAGTCATAATTTTAGATTGCTGCATAATATTCCATGGTGTATATGTGCCACATTTTCCCTGTCCAGTCTATCATCGATGGGCATTTGGGTTGGTTCCAGGTCTTTGCTATTGTAAACAGTGCTGCAATGAACATTTGTGTGCATGTGTCCTTATAGTAGAATGATTTATAATCCTTCGGATATATACCCAGTAATGGGATTGCTGGGTCAAATGGAATTTCTATTTCTAAGTCCTTGAGGAATCGCCACACTGTCTTCCACAAGGGTTGAACTAATTTACACTCCCACCAGCAGTGGAAAAGTGTTCCTGTTTCACCACATCCTCTCCAGCATCTGTTGTCACCAGATTTTTTATTGATTGCCATTCTAATTGGCGTGAGATGGTATCTCAATGTGGTTTTGATTTGCCTTTCTCTAATGACCAGTGATGATGAGCATTTTTTCATATGATTGTTGGCCTCATGTATGTCTTCTTTTGTAAAGTGTCTGTTCATATCCTTTGCCCACTTGTGAATGGGCTTGTTTGTTTTTTTCTTGTAAATCTGTTTGAGTTCTTTGTAAATTCTGGATATCAGCCCTTTGTCAGATGGGTAAACTGCAAAAATTTCTTCCCATTCTGTTGGTTGCTGATTCACTCTAATGACTGTTTTTTTTTGCTGTGCAGAAGCTGTGGAGTTTGATTAGGTCCCATTTGTCTATTTTGGCTTTTGTTGCCAATGCTTTTGGTGTTTTGGTCATGAAGTCCTTGCCTACTCCTATGTCCTGAATGGTTTTGCCTAGATTTTCTTCTAGGGTTTTTATGATGCCAGGTCTTATGTTTAAGTCTTTAATCCATCTGGAGTTAATTTTAGTGCAAGGTGTCAGAAAGGGGTCCAATTTCTGCTTTCTGCACATGGCTAGCCAGTTTTCCCAACACCATTTATTAAACAGGGAATCCTTTCCCCATTGCTTGTTTTTGTCAGGTTTATCAAAGATTTTATGGTAGTAGATATGTTGTGTTGCCTCTGATGCCTCTGTTCTGTTCCATTGGTCTACATCTCTGTTTTGGTACCAGTACCATGCTGTTTTGATTACTGTAACCTTGTAGTATAGTTTGAAGTCTGGTAGTGTGATGCCTTCCACTGTGTTCTTTTTACTTAGAATTGACTTGGCTATGCGGGCTCTCTTTTGGTTCCATATGAAGTTTAAGGTGGTTTTTTCCAGTTCTGTGAAGAAGGCCATTGGTAGCTTGTTGGGGATAGCATTGAATCTGTAAATTACTTTGGGCAGTATGGCCCTTTTCACAATATTGATTCTTTTTAACCATGAACATGGAATGTTTCTCCATCTGTTTGTGTCCTCTCTTATTTCATTGAGCTGTGGTTTGTAGTTCTCCTTGAAGAGGTACTTTACATTCCTTGTTAGTTGTATTCCTAGGTATTTTATTCTCTTTGTAGTAATTGTGAATGGCAGTTCGTTCTTGATTTGGCTCTCTTTGAGTCTGTTATTGGTGTATAGGAATGCTTGCAATTTTTGCACATTGATTTTATATCCTGAGACTTTGCTGAAGTTTCTTACCAGTTTCAGGAGATTTTGGGCTGAGACTATGGAGTCTTCTAGATATACTATCATGTCGTCTGCAAATAGAGACAATTTGGCTTCCTTCTTTTCTAATTGAATACCTTTTATTTCTTTTTCTTGCCTGATTGCTCTGGCTAGAACTTCCAGTACTATATTGAATAGGAGTGGTGAGAGAGGGCATCATTGTCTACTGCCATATTTCCAAGGGAATGCTTCCAGTTTTTTCCCATTCAGTATGATATTGACTGTTGGTTTGTCATAAATAGCTTTTATTACTTTGAGATATGTTCCGTCAATACCGAGTTTATTGAGGGTTTTTAGCATAAAGGACTGTTGAATTTTGTCAAAGGCCTTCTCTGCATCATTTGAGATAATCACGTGGTTTTTGTTTTTGGCTTTGTTTATGTGGTGAATTATGTTTATAGACTTGCGTATGTTGAACCAGCCTTGCTTCCCTGGGATTAATCCTGCTTGATCATGGTGGATAAGCTATTTGATAGGCTGTTGCAACTGTCTTGCCAGTATTTTATTGAAGATTTTTGCATCTATGTTCATCATGGATATTGGCCTGAAGTTTTCTTTTCTTGTTGAGTCTCTGCCAAGTTTTGGTATCAGAATGATATTGGTCTCATAAAATGATTTGGGAAGGATTCCCTCTTTTTGGATTATTTGGAATAGTTTCAGGAGGTATGGTAACAGTTTCTCATTGTGTGTCTGGTAGAATTCAGCTGTGAACCCATCTGGACCTGGGCTTTTTTTGTATGGTAGGCTCATAATTGCTGCCTCTACTTCTGACCTTGTTATTGGACCATTCATAGTTTCAGCTTCCTCCTGGTTTAGGCTTGGGAGGACACAGGAGTCCAGGAATTTATCCATTTCTTCCAGGTTTACTAGTTTATGTGCATAGAGTTGTTTGTAATATTCTCTGATGATGGTTTGAATTTCTGTGGAATCTGTGGTGATTTCCCCTGTATCATTTTTTATAGCATCTATTTGGTTATTCTCTCTCTTCTTTTTTATCAATGTGGCTAGTGGTCTGTCTATTTTGTTGATCTTTTCAAAAAAGCAGCTCCTGGATTTATTGATTCTTTGAAGGTTTTTTTGTGTCTCTGTCTCCTCCAGTTCTGCTCTGACCTTAGTTATTTCTTGTCTTCTGCTGGGTTTTGAGTTTTTTTGATCTTGCTTCTCTAGCTCTTTCAATTTTGACGATAGGGTGTCAATTTTGGATCTCACCACTCTTTTCATGTGGGCACTTATTGCTATATATTTTCCTCTGGAGACTGCTTTAAATGTGTTCCAGAGATTCTGGTATGTTGTGTCTTCATTCTCATTGGTTTTAAAGAACTTCTTTATTTCTGCCTTCATTTCATTGTTTATCCAGTCAACATTCAAGAGCTACTTCTTCAGTTTCCATGAAGCTGTGCGGTTCTGAGTTAGTTTCTGAATTCTGAGTTCTAACTTGATTGCACTGTGGTCTGAGAGACTGTTTGTTATAATTTCTGTTCTTTTGCATTTACTGAGGAGTGATTTACTTCCAATTATGTGGTCAATTTTAGAGTACGTGTGATGTGGTGCTGAGAAGAATGTATATTCTGTGGATTTGGGGTGGAGAGTTCTGTAAATGTCTACCAGGTATGCTTGTTCCACGTCTGATTTCAGGTCCTAGATATCCTTGTGAATTTTGTTTGGTGGTTCTGTCTAATATTGACAGTGAAGTGTTAAAGTCTTCCAGTATTATTGTGTGGGAGTCTAAGTCTCTTTGTAAGTTATTAAGAACTTGCCTTATGTATCTGGGTGCTCCTGTATTGGGTCCGTATATATTTAGGATCGTTAGCTCTTCTTGTTGTATCGATCCTTTTACCATTATGTAATGTCCTTCTTTGTCTCTTTTGATCTTTGTTGCTTTAAAGTCTATTTTATCAGAGACAAGAATTGCAATGCCTTTTTTTTCTCTATATTTGCTTGGTAAATCTTCCTCCATCCCTTTATTTTGAGCCTTCGTGTATTCTTGCATGTGAGATGGGTTTCCTGGATACAGCACACTGATGGGTTTTGGATTTTTATCCAATTTGCCAGTCTGTGTCTTTTGATTGGTGCATTTAGCCCATTTATATTTAGGGTTAATATTGTTATGTGTGAATTTGATACTGCCATTTTGATGCTAGCTGACTGTTTTGCCCGTTAGTTGATGTAGATTCTTGATTTTGTTGTTGCTCTTTAGCATTTTGTATGTTTTGCAATGGCTGGTACTGGTTGTTCCTTTCTATGTGTAGTGCCTCTTTCAGGAGCTCTTGTAAATCAGGCCTGGTGGTGACAAAATCTCTGAGTACTTGCTTGTTCGCAAAGGATTTTATTTTTCCTTCACTTCTGAAGCTCAGTTTAGCTGGATATGAAATTCTGGGTTGAAAGTTCTTTTCTTTAAGGATGTTGAATATTGGCCCCCACTCTCTTCTGGCTTGTAGGGTTTCTGCCAAGAGATCTGCTGTGAGTCTGATGGGCTTCCCTTTGTGGGTGACCCGAATTTTCTCTCTGGCTGCTGTTAGCATTTTCTCCTTCATTTCAACCCTGGTGAATCTGACGATTATGTGCCTTGGGGTTGCTCTTCATGAGGAATATCTTTGTGGTGTTCTCTGTATTTCCTGGACTTGACTATTGGCCTGCCTTGCTAGGTTGGGGAAATTTTCCTGGATAATATCCTGAAGTGTGTTTTCCAGCTTGGATTCATTCTCTTTGTCACATTCAGGTACGCCTATCAAACATAGATCATGTGTCTTCACATAGTCCCACATTTCTTGGAGACTTTTTTCATTCCTCTTTGTTCTTTTTTCTCTAATCTTACCTTCTCTTTTTTTTTTCATTGAGTTGGTCTTCACCCTCTGATATCCTTTCTTCTGCTTGGTCAATTTGGCTGTTGAAACTTCTGCATGCTTCATGATGTTCTCGTGTTGTGTTTTTCAGCTCCATCAATTCACTCATAATCCTCTCTAGGTTGTCCATTCTTGTTATTATTTCCTCAAATCTTTTTTCAAGGTTCTTAGTTTCTTTGCATTGTGTTATAACATGTTCTTTTAGCTCACGGAAGCTTCTCTTTACCCACCTTCTGAATTCTGACTCTGTCATTTCATCACACTCATTCTTTATCCAGCTTTGTTCCCTTGATGGTGAGGAGTTGTGATTCCTCGTAGGAGGAGAGGTGTTCTGGTTTCGGGTGTTTTCCTCCTTTTTGCACTGGTTTCTTTCCATCTTTGTGGATTTATTCACCTGTCCTCTTTGTAGTTGTTGATTTTCCAATTAGGTCTCCGAGTGAATGTCCAGGTTGTTGATGATAAAATTATTTCTGTTTCTTAGTTTTCCTTCTAACAGTCTGGCCCCTCTGCTGTAGGACTGCTGAGGTCCACTCTGGGCCCTGCTTGCCTGGGGATCACCTGCAGCAGCTGCAGAACAGTAGGGGTTGCTACCAGTTTCTTCTTCTGCTATCTTTGTCCCAAAATCATGCCCACCAATTATTAGTCTGATCAGTCTTTTTTCAGGTGACTCTGGATATATGGGGGTCAGGGAGCTGCTTGAGGTGACAGTCTGTTCTTTATAGGAGCTCAAGTGTTGAGCTGTGAGCTCTGTTGTTCTTTCAGAGGTGCTAGGCAGGTACATTTAAGTCTGCTGCAGCAGGACTCATAAACCGCCTTTTTTTCCACCATGTGCTCTGTTCTGGGGAGTTAGGGCTTTATTTATGAGTGTCCATTGTGCTGCTGCCTTTTTTTTTTCCAGGTCTGCCCTGCCCAGCAAGGAGGCAGAGGCTTTGTTGAGCTCTACCCTGGTGCCGCTGAGCTTCACTGTAGTCCTGTTTATATGAGTGTGGTTAGAACTGCCTCGGCAATGGTGGCCCACCTCTGTAATGGCGGACTCTCTCTGTTATGGCGGGTTGCCTCGGCAACGGCAAGCTGCCTCAGCAATGACGGACTACCTCAGTAGGGCTGGAGTGCCTCGGTAATGGCAGACGCCCCTCCCCCACTGAGCTGCACTGTCCTGGGTTCAGCTGTGCTTGCCGTGAAGCTCTCAACCCCGAGCATTTCCAATTGCTGCTTTTTTTTGTTTGTTTTTTGGCGGTGGGACCTGCTGAGCCTGATCACCTGGCTCCCTGCCTCAGAGCCTTTTTTTTTTTTTTAAGTTGAATGGTTCGCTCTCTCCTAGGTGTTCCAGTCGCCTGCTGAAAGGGCGCCGGGATCTGTGTGATTTCCTGTGCGGCAACCCACTACACCAGCTGAAACAATGGCGCTGCCTGGGAATCTCCTGGCCAGCTTAAAAGGGCAACCAGCCCAGTGCATTTTGAATGGAGAGCGGCCACGCGCAGCACCTGGAAAACAGCCGTGCCGGCTAAAACAGCCACGCTGGTGACCCATAGGGTTCCTCCACCTAGGAATCTCCTGGTCTGTGGGCAATAAAAATCTGTCTGAAAATGCAGCATCCACTCACCCTCTGTGCTTTCACTGGGAGCTGCAATCCTGAGCTGCTCCTAAAAGGGCCACCATCTTCAACAGTCCTTTTGCTTTTCCTGGCTATTTGTCTGTCGACATGATTGGTAATGCTTTTTCCTCCCAGAGTATTGCCAAAGGACAAAATACTTGTTGGTTTATTTCTTATGCCAATAACATCTTATAGAAACTTGGTTAACTTACTTCATTATTATATGTTAATTGTGAGGAAGGAGAAGAAATGGGATGAACAAATCAAGTTTATGGAAAAATAAGAATACCTATATTAATATGGCAACTTAAGTTTATTCTATGACAGGGAATCATGCTAATATATGACATATTTTTAAGTATGTCTTGCACTTGACTGTGAGCATTTAAGGAAGGCACTACATCTGCCTGGAAGAGCTAGGGAACTTCCCAGAGAGGTGATATAATTTGAACGTTTGTCCTCTCCAAACCTTATTTTGAAATGTAATCTCCATTGTTGGAGGTGGGGCCTGGTTGAAAATATTTGGATCATGGGGCTGGACCCCTCATAAATGGCTTGATGCCCTCTCTGCAATAATGACTTCACATGAGATCTGGTTGTTTAGAAGAACCTGGCGCCTCTGCCTCTCTCTCATGCTCCCTCTCTTGCCATGTAATATGTCAGCTCATCCTTCACCTTCTGCCATAATTGTAAGCTTCCTGAGGCCTCACCAGCAGCTGAGCAGATGCTGGTGCTGTGCCTCCACAGTCTGCAGAACCATGAGCCAAATAAGTCTTTCTTTATAAATTATCCAGTCTCAAGTATTCCTTTATAGCAATGCAGCACAGACTAATACAGAAAATGTGAGCATAATAGGTAATCCAAATATCAAAAGATGTTAGGAAGTTGTGAAGATGGGCTGAGGGGAGAGAACTTCCAAAGGGACCACTATATGCAAGGACAACAAGTCACCAAGAAGCTTCTCGTAGTTAAAGCAGAGGGTAAACATTAGGAAGAAGCAGACATGGGCCCAGCCATGGCAAACTCTGCTTATCATCCTGAGGCTCTGTTCCTCATGCTGTGTGTAATAAAATATCACTGAAGGAATATCATCAAGGTACTGCCATGGTCAGAATCTAGTTTTGCAAATATTTTTTTATTGAGGGGAGAAGGAAGAAGACAAAACCTGATAACACTGGTATGGAGACTTTAACAGCTATATGTATTGGCATGGATAAGAAATGCAAAGATCCTGCATTAAAGCAATGGCTGTGGAATGGATGAATTATTTCGATTTGTTTATAGGGTGCACTCCACTGAATTTTGTGAGGGTTGTGGTAGAATAAGTCACTTTATCTAGGCAGATACATATATAGGAAGGTTTTGTCAGATATCTTAATAGGGAAAAAAGGGAAACAGCCTAATATAACGATTTTGGATTTGAGGCTAGGAGGGAGTAACATTTACTATCTCTCTGATATTAATTATTAATCCTAAGTTTCACTCTCCTTACCTGTATTATAAATACAATAAAGTACCTTTCTTGTAGGATTATATTGACAATGAAATGAGATGGGACATGAAAATCTTTAACCATTGACTGTGGCTAATAATAAGGGATGAATACATTTTTGGTCATATCTTTTCCCCCCTGATTCTTATTAGTTCTGTAACATCAGTTGGGATAGAAAACATAGAAGATTTCAGGTGAAAGAAGAGGAGGGAGACAAGTTTGATTTGCATATCTAGGATCTGATTTTCCTGTAAGATATCCAGATGGAATGATCTACATAGGTAGTTGATGTTTCAAAATGGTCTCTAGCAGGTGATTAGCAATTCAAGGTCTGAGAAGTAGAAGAAAGTATAGTTATACTTTATATTAAAATTGATGCCATAGATGTGAAAGATATTGCCAGAGAGAATGCATAGGAATCAGAAGGGTTAGGGGCCAGGAGCCAAGAAAGGAGGCTGAGAAGGAGTAGCTGGACAGTAGGTGGTAATTAGCTTAATATTCTATAAAGCAACCAAGAAATTTTTACAAGAAAGGATTTAATTATAGATAAATACTCCAGATATAATATATGGAGTGGATTAAATATAGCTAGTTATAGAGAAGTGGTAGAGGAAGAAGCTAGATGTATTAAAGGGTGAATGAAAAGTGATTAAGTAGAGAACAGGAATGTAAGGTTGTTCTTTTAAGGGCCTGGAGTGTGAGGGCAAGGGGACAGCAAAGACTGCAAGTTGCCCAGTCAATTTCAACTCTTATTGAGTAACAGAATCCTTCTAATTTTGGTTAGTGTAATATGATCAGTTTAAAATGATGTTCCCAAGCCGCCTTGCAGTTGGGTAACTAATGAGATACAATGGCCACCCACCGGGTAGGCTTGGGCTTCCAAGAAAGCTCTTTTAAGGACTGACTTAGCTGGGAGACATGTCCTTTTCCCCTATCCTTTCTCTACCTTCCTGAAATGAAAATAAAATAGCTGAAGTCACAGAAACCATCTTGGACCTTGGAAAATGGTTAAGAGAATATCAGATACTTTTAACATCAATATGCTTGAACTCCTGGATCAATGGCATCAACTGTTTACTTCTATTATGTGAGATAAATATATATTTTAAGTCCCTGTGGTTGGCACTGTTTTTAGCAGCCAAATATAAATTGACAAAGTGTGATAGCTAGATAATATAAGATTAAAAGAACATTCGTATTTCTAATCTAAGCAGTAGCTTACAACTTCTTCGAGGTTATTTTTTTTTTTAGATTGATGTACTATGTTTTCCTCAATAGGGAACATGGATAAATCACTTCACTGTCAGGTACTCTGTAGTATCCCAATGAAAATGTGCATCTTTTCACTCTTTCTTCTTATTCTTTTCACCCCCCTCTTTCCATCTTGCTTCTGTCTCCCCCTCTCCAACTCCCTTGATAGGTAAGATGCTTTTGAATACATCAAGAGGTTAATAAATCTTGAATAATTGGATGTAAAGTGTCTGAACAATAAAATCTCTGCAGATAGGAAGATATTAAAGAGTTAGCTTAAAACATTGCACAGGAAGCATAGAAGTGTTATGTATCTTTCCAACAAGCAAACTGTTTTGGTCTTGTTAGCAAATGAAGTGTCATTCACCAGCTACGAGGGTTCAGGCATCTCAACCCACTAGGAGAACAGGGGGCCCCTCATGCACAGGCACACAGACAAGATGTACCACACAGAGGGAATGAGAAGCCACACCCTGTGATAAGGACAGAGCATCAGACATTTTCTAAATGCTATGTGACAGGAGAAAAAAATTCGTCAGTATTCCCGTGGAAGACTGTTGAAAATCACTGAGCAAAACTTCAGCAATTTCAAAAACAGAGACTGAATATGTTCTACAAATAGAAATAAGCAGTCTGTTACCATCAAACAACATCCCTATGGAGGGCAGGTTGGGATACAGAGTTGAGTCACCAGAAACTGGACAGAAAAGGAAAGGGAATCATCTCCATCAGAGGAGAAACAATTATCTTAGCCATCCATCTGGCTAGTGGAATTTTCTAGCTGTTTAGTAAGGAGAAACTGCTTTGTGCTATTTGTGATTTTTAAAAATTATAGTTGTTTTAACTGTTTAGGAATATAATCAGGTTCTCATTCCACCTTGTGGGATCAATAATTTCAGTGAACTCTTATGTCCCAAATTAAGATTGAGATGGAATTATCTAGTAGGTAGTTGGTAATTCAAAATGGTACCTAGTAGGTGATTACTAGGTATCATTTTGAATTACCATATCTTTAGGTCTTGGGGCTGAATTGGGAGCATGAAGGGACATTTTTGGGCTATGGAAAAATGTTTTATATCTTTGTCGTTTCAGTGGTTACATAGATATATTAATTGCCAAAACATATTGAAATATACATTTAAAGAGGATATATTTTGTTCCTCAATAAAAATGATTTATTTGGCTATCTAGACCACATTAACCTACCCAGTGTTCTTCCTATTAAGATCTTCTACTACTGAGAGGAAGCAGGCAACAAAATCTTTTACAGAATGGTGTTTTAAGAAGACATTTATTTGGGCCGGGCGCGGTGGATCATGAGGTCAAGAGATTGGGACCATCCTGGTCAACATGGTGAAACCTAGTCTCTACTAAAAATACAAAAAATTAGCTGGGCATGGTGGTGCACGCCTGTAATCCCAGCTTCTCAGGAGGCTGAGGCAGGAGAATTGCTTGAACCCAGGAGGCGGAGGTTGCGGTGAGCCGAGATTGTGCCATTGCACTCCAGCCTGGGTAACAAGAGCGAAACTCCGTCTCAAAAAAAAAAAAAAAAAAAGAAGACATTTATTTGATCTTAGTGTGTCAAAGTGAGCTGCTACACTTATAGGATATAGTAAATAGAAACTTATTTTTCCAGTAACATGTTGCCAAGGGACTGTGCTTATCATAAAGCCTCAGCAAATGAAAAGGAAAGACACTGACTGGGAGAAAATATTTTCAACATATATCTAACAAAGGAGAGGAATTGTGCCCCAGGAACAGTACTTAAAACAGATTATACCCTGAAGCTTCACTTATGGCTGGGTCTGATTTAAATGATTTTGGGCTGATGCTGTAATGGGCCTTTGAGCTGATGCTATGATGGGATGAGACTCTTGGAAACTCTTAAAAGGTGACACCAATAAGCATTTCAGATGACCCTCATCACTGGTCATCGAGAAAAGGCAAATTAAAGCCACAATGAAATACCATTATATACTCACCAAAAGGGACAAGATTATAAAGACTAGCACCGTGTTTTGGAGAAGATGGAGGCAATTGGAAATCTTGTAACATATGCAATGACTTAGACACTTGAGAATCAAATTTGGCTGACTCTTAAAACGTTAAACTATTAATACTTGCCATATGCCCCAGCAATCCCACTCTTATGTATTTACCTAGAGAAATGAAAGCACATGTTTATACAAAGAACTGCAGATAAAAGTTCACAGCAGCTTTATGTGTAATACCTCCAAACTGGAAACAATGCTGCTGCCCAGCAGCAGGTGAATGGGTAAACTAACTGGTAATCCTACAATGGAATACTACACCCAGCCAGCAGCTGAGCACAGAGGATGTACTGATTAAGGCCCATTCCTAAGAGACACAGGACTCCTCCAGTGGGAGTCTGCCTTGAGGACACCATCTCTGCCTGATGAAACCTTTCTTGGAATTGTACTGCAGTCTAAGCCTCTGTTTTTTTTTAGCCCCTCATCCTGCCTTCTTCCTTTCTTTTGCAGGTGTTGGAACTATATACTCTGTAGACTCTTCAGGTCTTCTCAAGATTCTCTTCCCTTTATCTTTCACAGTATTTCCCTAAACCTCTTTTATGGCTAATCCTTTCTCGGCATCTGCTTCCCAGAATACTCAGATTAACAAAACTGTTGCCTGGGGCTGAAGTAGGAGCATGAAGGGACAATTTTGGGTGATGGAAAAATGTTTTATATTTTTGTCATTGCAGTGGTTACATAGATATATTCATTGTCGAAACATATTGAAATGTACACTAAAAGGGGGTATATTTTTTTCCTCAATAAAAATGATTTAAGATAAAACATAATCTCAAATGCTGCTGGTTAGGGCAGATACTGACCAGGTAACATGCCATGTCTGGATTGCGAAGGCAAAGGAGATAAAAAATCTGTATGGTACAGTATTGGGAAAAACAGTCTTCACTTATTTAGGGGTTGCATTTAGAAATCTTTAGGAATCATGAATCTCCTTTTAATAAGCCTATACCATTAGGTCACTATGGTGTCTTACTTGTAAGTGGGCATAAAATGGTTAAATAATAAAGGTCCAGATGATTGTAGCAGGAATAATATTTGAAGGAAACCGAGAAATTTCCATTAAGTAATGACTTATAAAAAAGTGGATATGATTTTTAAGGTAGTTTTTAGTCTGAATTTTTTTTCTTCATAAATCTAAGATTATCTACATTCTTACCCACCGATAGTGTGGAGAGAGTCAGTGCTCTGAGGCAGCCTCTTGCCCATTTCACCAAGCATGGACATTGGAAGAAGTTGGCAGTTCTAATGCTTATCAGTGATTTATATTCTCCCTCTCCTTGCCTACCTCTGCCCCCAGGTTATGACTTCATTGAGGATGGTAACACAGGCTTTATTTTTCTTTCTTTTTCGGGATTAGCCAGTTCACAATAGGTAACAATATTTTTTATTGCATAGATAATTGAATGAATAAGTAACTTTCTATCACGACTCTGCTTCTCATGGGGCAACCCTTCAAAACACACCTTGTTTTCTTCCAAGCTAAGCTGAAAATCTATAAGGACAATATTGCTTTATTGATCTTGTTTTTCTTCATTTACTATCTATTCATTTTTACTACCAGGTAGGTTTAGCCTTTACTAGACACTAAGGAGCCAGATCAAAACAGGTTCCTACTATTATAATGGAGGTCAAAGAGCTTATGCCTTGCAAGATCCTGAGTACAGAGGGCTTGATGTGGTATCTAATTGAATGGCTATGTTGCTCAAATCCAAATGAAATCTTTCTAAGTTGACTTGACCACTGCAGAACAATTAGAAATATCAAAATCCATCTGATGTAGAATTTTTCATTACATACATTTAAAATACAATACAAACAAAACCTAAAGAAAGCATTAATTTTTAAAATAAGATTTTAATTGTAGGATGCTTTTTGATTTTTAGGAAAATTTCAAAGATAATGCAGAGAGCATAATTGTACCCTTTACCTAGTTTCCTGTAATACTAACATCTTGTTTTACTATGGTACATATATCACAGCTAAGAAAACAACTTTGGTACAGTATTGTTTATTGAACTCAAGACCTTATTCAGATTTTACTAATTTTCCCTTAATGTCCATTTTCTGTTCCACAGTCCTCTCAAGGATTCCACATTACATGTAGTCATCATGCCTCCTTTGTCATCTCCACTTTGTGACATCATTCTTGATTTGTATGACCTTGCCAGTTTTGAGGAGTATCTTGTAGAATGTCCTTGAATAGGGATGTGTCTAATTTTTTTTCATGATTTGACTAGAGTGTTGGGTTTTTATGAGAAAGACCGCAGAGGTGAATTCATATTACATCCTACCAAGGCTACATGCTATTCTTGTAATGTAGTCATGAAGATGTTAATCTTAATCACCTGACCAGGGTTCCCTATTGTAAAATCACCCACCCTCCCTGCTTTCCCTACTCTATACATTGGAAACAAGTCATAACATGTAGCTCACAGTCAAAAGTGGGTGGCAGTTTAAACTCCACTGCCTGGAAATGAGGGAAGCGACATAAACTATTTGAAATTCTCATCTTCACCTGTGCTGACATATTCAGTCATTTATTTATATCACCATGGACTTGGAACATTTCTTTTATGCTTTGCTTTATCATCCAATCTATCCTTATTTATTTTGTTCTCATTGCTCCAGCTTTAGCCATTAGATGATCTTTCAGGTTGTCTCTTGCCTCCATCCTTCTGTTCTCTGAGCACTTCCTTACATCCCAGCACTGTAAAATCCTCCTAATTTACCTTGTCTGTCCCATGCCCCAGCTCAAAAAGTAGCCATTTCTTCAAAGAGCCCTGGTTCTTTTTATTGGATCACGGAGTTAGAGCTAATCATCCAAGCACTGGGTAACAGTTCTTTTTAAGAGCACAATTTTTGAAGTTTCAGCAGCTGCTGAAATATCCCTACACCACTGCGTGCCTGGTATTTAGCTGAGGGAAGACATTTGTTTCATATATTAGATATATTTTCTAGTGTTTTCTGTTGTATATTATTTTCTTTAAGTTCTGATTACTGCTTTATTTTTTGTGGGGGGATTCCTACAGGATGTATGGACCAGTGGGTTACACTGGGAATTGTTTTGGCCACAAGAAACAGCTGGTTTCAAAACGAACTTATCCCTAGATTAATTTTCTCCCAGCTGAGTTACGCCATGACTGTTATGTTGTACAGTTATACATACATGACTGTTCTGTTCTGTAACTCACTGGGTTGAAGAGGCCTGCTACACAGATGTAGGTGTAATCATCTGGTGAATTCATCATTTTGGAGTTTGATCCCCTTGATTGCATGCTGTTTTATAGGCACATTGATAACTGACATACCTTTCAGGAGCAGGCTTATGTTATTCAAGCTTGTGGAAACTGACACATCTCTATAACTCCTATTGACTCATTTGCAGTAATAAATGTGCAATGGTAAGCAAACTAGAATACCTGTATCAGTAGAATCTTTCCAATGAAATGTGCTGTTCAGGAAGCAAAATTACCATCAGAAGCCTGCCTGGTGAACATGTATCAAAACAAGGGGAGGTTTACAGTTCACAATTCACATGCCTCATGGCATATTGTCAAAGCAGCCTGATGCACCTTCTTCCTGATGAGGCCATCTCTGCCTTTATGAGTAGGAGGTTCTGAATGGGCATTGCTGGCTTCTAGCTGTTTGAGTCTCTTGGCTCTCTGGACTGACAGTCCCAGCTACTCTGGTCTGACAAATACTGTTCTAAACATGGTACAATACAAGTGGGTAATATTCTAAATTCAAATTATATTCCAGTTACATATTTTCCGAAAATAACTGTCTGATGTTGACTCAAGATTCTGGTGTTTACAAAATCTTAAAATGTCTTTAGTAACACTTCATAAAACCAAAAAAGAAAAAAATTAGAAAACAACAGTTGGAGTTTACTTCCACGAAAGACTTATACACAGATATTGCATATGGATCTTATTAGTTTAATCCAGACAGAGCAATTTTTTTCTTTATCCTGAATTCTATCCTCCCTCCTGCCCCATTCTCATCTCCCATGGGAGAGGCACTGTTCTGCTGTTCCCATGTAATTGTGTGACCATGGATATATTATTTAACTTTTATTTAATATAATCCTGTGTTTCCTTATCTGTGAAATGAGGAAAGGTAATACTCCTTCAGAAGCTTGATGTATGGATGAAATTACATAAAATATATCAATGTTTTTAAAAACTCACTGGCAAATAGTAAGAATTCAATAAAGGCTAGCTGCAATCAATAGCTAACAGTTCCCAAACAGCAGCTTAAAGCTGTACTCAACATTTCAAATGCTGCAGCAACTCTTCCTCCGACTCAGTGTTGCCCTGTTCAAGTGGCCTGGATAAATCAGCATTCATCTGGTGAATAAACAGGGATGCCAGGCTGAAATACTCAAGTGGAAGGCTGAATCCTCTACATCATCACAGCAGCAGTTAACTGCTATTTATTTTTTTGAAATGTAAAACTGTTAAAAACCCAGAACAGTTTTTCATGAACACTGATTCTTACTCATAAGTGGTTAGCAGGGATTGCCAAGTGTGATTATATTCATTAAGATATTTTTGTGTTAGAAGAAAGCCTTCGTATTCATAATAAATACTTGCACATATTATCACTTTAACCTGATCATTTTAATTTTGCAAATGGGCTTTTTTTTTTTTCCTAAGGCAGCTTTATTTGGAAGCTGAATGAATAGCCTACAAAACAACAGGGATTATAGTTGAGAATGGTCTTCCTGATTGCTGTGTCATGAATGCAGGACTGTAATGAGGACAGCCTTGACAGAATGTCATCCACTTGGATTACTGTGCAAATGATAATCTTTCACTCTGGTACTCTTGAGATATAGGAAAAGGCTGTTGTGCAGCGTGTTAACATGTGTTTGTGAGGAGATGTTCATTGAAGGTTATGCCTGACATCCTCTTGTCTCTTGAGTCTCTTGGTGGATTTCTAATTTCATCTGTTTCATTAGTCAGATACTGGTTGTTAGAATGATTACTGCTCCAGGAGGACTCACCCAAGTGCAGTTACCAGGGTCTGCTCCCTGTGGAGCGAAAAGTATCTTAGAGGCTTATCTGCTCCTAAAGCCAGGGGTCGTGGGAGCACACAGCTGTGTCCAACAATTAAAAATCACTCATGCTTGTTTTTTAGGAGGCACAATTGTCAGAATCTGCTCTGTTGCCTTGCCAAGTTTGATTTTGCCAAAGCTGATCCCAGTCTTTTAGTCTAATCATACTTTCTACTTTGTTGAGATGTTTGGATAGCAGCTCCTCGTTTAGTCTTATCCATTCCACTTTGGACTGAAATTTAACTTTGTTATCTTACTTATAAATTTTCCTTGTCTATGTCCCCTGGTTTTTACCTTGTTACCTTGGAAAACAACCTCAGGACCCATGATCTAGGTTGTTCCAGCCACTCTTCCATATTGACAGAGTCTTATATCAGCACTGGAAAAATGATGTTTCACATATTGTACATGACGGGGGGATGAGGAATGATAGAGCGGATGAGTAATGATAGAGGGGATGAGGAATGTTAGAAGGGATGAGGAATGTTAGAGGGGATGAGGAATGTTAGAGGGGTTGAGGAATGATAGAGGGGATGAGGAATGTTAGAGGGGATGAGGAATGATAGAGGGGATGAGGAATGATAGAGGGGATGACGAATGTTAGAGGGGATGAGGAATGATAGAGGGGATGAGGAATGATAGAGGGGATGAGGAATGATAGAGGGGATGAGGAATGATAGAGGGGATGAGGAAGTAGTTCTTGCATTTGAAGGATTGTGAACTCTTCTTTCTTAACAAATCAGAGAAAAACTAGAAGCTACATTACTAGCACATTTATTTTTACATCCTTTTTTGAAAAATTACACATTGGTAAATGCAATAATCAAGTTTATTATTTTATTTAAAAAAAGACCTTCTCTTTTATTTTTTTACTTTTACATTTTCCAAATTCACATAAGCAAATTCCAAAATGCTTAAAGTAGTAATCATTCTGATTTCAATTATGATCATTTTAAAACATTGAAATTGAAATGTAAATATGTTTATTTTAAAACTAATAAAATATAAGTTACAGGATCCCTCTTATAGAATTGCCATAGCATCACAGGAGTTTATGCATGTAAAGCACTTTATTCAGTGCCCAGAACATGAAGTGTACAATTAAATAGCTGTTATTAATATTAGCATTGGATTTCATATTTATAAAATAAATAGTTCATACCACATGACCTACAATGTCCTTACCAATTTTTAAATCTTAAATCTGAATTTTACCTCCAAGAGGATTTCTGGTATATCTATGATATTGCTCACTAATTACCTAAAAAATATTGAATGTGTAAACTTTGGATAGCATAAACATATTATATACATGTATGTAATAACAAAAAAATGAGAAAGTAAGAGTATTAGGTGATGATAGTTGCAAGAAAAGCAGGGAAAGGGGACGACGAAGGGGAAAGCTGGAATGTGGTACTATTTTAGAGAAGGTTAACATGGAAAGACCTCTCTGGTAAGTCATGGTATGCAATATTTGGTTAACATGAGAGTGGAAGCCTTGTGGATATCCAAGGAAAGAGTGTTCTTGTTTCATGTCTAAGAAGGGATATACCCAACACATATGACCCTTAAAGTCAAATGAGCTATTGCTTAGCATTCAATTCAATACAAAGCTTACATATTTGCTTTCAGAACAAAAGAGAAGCCAGTCAACTATCCCTAAAGCATCTGTGACACATGGTCTGATCCATGCCCAAGAGGATTAATTTTCCAGACAAGAACTTCTGGATAGCTGTACTGATGAGAGATATTCAACTTGGTGAGAAAGTTGTCTCTCAGATCACTAGCTTAGACTGTTGGATTTTAACAGTAGAATTTTATTACCAGAAAAACTTTAGCATATCTGACTGATATAGACTGTATCTCCATGAGACCCTGATAACCAAATGTACATGAAATTTCTGGTCTTATTGATATTCTATTAACCTTATTTCCTCATTACTTGCTGTATTGAAGCCAAGTGGCCAGAAGGCTGGTTAAAAAAAATAAATGTATGTATTATTTGATTAGGATAGTGCAATGGAAAGTGCTCAGGAACAATTTATTAGTCAGTTGATTCATTAAATCCTTAAATACATAAGAAATAAGTGAGGGGCATTATGCTAAGGGTAGGTTGTTCATATTCTAGTACAAACACTGTTATAAATGAGCTATATTACCTGAAGAAACAACAGCCTCTCTCTGAGTCTCAGTTTTCTCACAAGTTCAGTAATTACTGAGACCATATTGTATGCCAGGCCAGGTGCCTTGTATTAGGGACACAGAGATGGAAGCAACAGCATTATGGGGGAGACAGATATGCAAACCATTAAAGCATGGAATGCTGCATGCATATTACAAATATATCCAAGGTAAAGTAAAAACAGAGAGGAGGTAGTGGTTAATCTATCAGGGAAAATAGAGTTAGGAGAAGCTTTGCTGAACAGATGTTTAAGAATGGACAAAAGTGAGGGAAAAGAGAGAGAGAGAAAGTCATTTCCTACAGCTTATTAAGTTTAAGATTTCATGATTTTAGCAAAATGCCTGTTGAACTTTTGGAGAAAGGCATGGAATTGGATGCTAATAATATCATGAAACAAAAGTAATATTCAGATGCTTAAAAAATAATTGAAAGCTTAATAAATAAAAGCCCTCATCATAGAGATATTTTTAAATTTCGTTTGAGATTTTTTTTGGACTTTTTTGTACATCTCCAACTAGGAATGTCTGAGCTGAAATGTAGACCTCCCTTCACAGTGAAGTTGTCCAACTGCTAATAAACCATTTGACTAATAGGTTTAGAATAATGACTTAATTGTATCTTATATGTCCATAACTGATAAAATATAAAAGTTTCAGATCAGTATGTATAAGTTCACTTAAAGTATATATATTTCTGTTTCTCTTACTATGCAGATGTTTACAAAATACAGAATATCTGCATTAATTATGTTTGACAGCAATGCTAGTGGATGGCTTATTCCCTCAATGATTACTGTGATTATTATTTGAGAAACTATAGAATTCATTTAAAAATATATAAATCTACCTTAACTATATCCCCAATGCCTACCAAGTTATCACCTAAGGCATTTGGATTGTACAAAGATTTCAACAAAAGATGACCCAACACTTTATCTTATCTTACATCCTTTGGGATAAAACCTTGTTCAGTGCTAAGACTATTCAATCAAATGGATTTTTTTGTTGTTGGCTGAACTCATAGGCATCACATACCTTAGCAGAAGAATCTTTTTGCCTAGTCCAGTGACTGTATCAAATAGCTATTGTTAGGATGTAAAGGTCTCAGTCAATCAGGACTTGAGAATCTAAAAAAATTTGATTTCTCTTTAAGAGACCTTTAGAATAGATGAAAACACAGAGGCCATCCTTGATTAATAAGAGATGAAGGGGGCTATGAGACTGATGGGAAATTCACTTCAATTAAATATGAAGGGAAGAACACAGAAAGATCTCAGAATAATCGAATTTTATGTGTGAAAGTCCTTAGAAACAGGTAAGTAAATTCCTCCCGCCTATGAGGAAACCGAAATGCAGAAGGATGAAGGGACTTGCAAAAGCCATGCAGGCAGCTTTTCTATAAATTAGCCAGGAAGAGTAGGACTCAATTTCAGACTTTTGACATTAGTTTATATAAATTTGTTTATACAAATACACACAGAAGAACTACAATGATGACATTGAAATCTATTCATCCCATAAATGTAAATATGCTATATTTGCCATCATCTAGTTTCCTCCATAATTTAATGGATACCCTCATTTTCCAATATCTGCTCCTACAAATTTGTCTTCTTTTTTACAAGTGTAGAATGTGTAGACTTGTTACCTAGGTATACATGTGCCATGGTAATTAGCTGCACCCATCAACCTATGACCTACATTAGGTATTTCTCCTAATGCTATATCTCCCATATCCTCCAACCCCCTGACAGGACCTGGTATGTGATGGTTCTCCTAGTGTTCATGTCTTCTCCTTGTTCAATTCCCACTAATGAGTGAGAACATGCAGTGTTTGGTTTTTTGTTCTGTGTCAGTTTGTTGAGAATGATGATTTCCAGCTTCATCCATGTCCCTGCAAAGGACATGAACTCATCCTTTTTTATGGCTGCATAATATTCCATGGTGTATATGTGCCACATTTTATTTATCCAGTCTATCATTAATGGGCATTTGGGTTTGTTCCAAGTCTTTGTTATTGTGAACAGTGCCACAATAAACATATGTGTGCATGTGTCTTAATAGTAGAATGATTTATAATCCCTTGGATATATACCCAGTAATGGGATTGCTGGGTCAAATGGTAATCCTAGTTCTAGATCGTTGAGGAATTGCCACACTGTCTTCCATAGTGGTTGAACTAGTTTAATTTACACTCCCACCAACAGCGTAAAAGCGTTTGTTTTCTCCACATCCTCTAGAGCATCTGTTGTTTCCTGATTTTTAATAATTGCCATTCTAACTGGCATGAGAATGTATCTTATTGTGGTTTTGATTTGCATTTCTCTAATGACCAGTGATGATGAGCTTTTTTTCATATGTTTATTGGCTACATAAAATCTTCTTTGGAGAAGTGTCTGTTCATATCCTTTGCCTACTATTTGCTGGAGTTATTTGCTTTTTCTTGTAAATTTGTTTAAGTTCTTTGTAGATTCTGGATATTAGCCCTTTGTTAAATGGATAGAGAAAAAATTTTCTCCCATTCTGTGGGTTGCCTTTTTATTCTGATGATAGTTTTGTTTGCTGTGCAGAAGCTGTTTATTTAATTTGAGCCTATTTATCAATTTTGGCTTTTTTTTGTAATTGCTTTTGGTGTTTTAGTCATGAAGTCTTGGCCCATGCCTATGTCCTGAATGGTATTGCCTAGGTTTTCTTCTAGGGTGTTTATGGTTTTAGGTTATATGTTGAAGTCTTTTATCTGTCTTGAGTTAATTTTTGTATAAGGTGTAAGAAAGGGATCCAGTTTCATCTTTCCGCCTATGGCTAGCCAGTTTTCCCAACACCATTTATTAAATAGAGAATCCTTTCCCCATTGCTTGTTTTTGTCAGGTTTGCCAAATGTCAGATGGTGGTTGTAGATGTGTGGTGTTATTTCTGAGGCCATTGTTCTGTTCCATTGGTCTATATATCTGTTTTTGTATCAGTACCATGCTGTTTCTGTTACTGTTGCCTTGTAGTATAGTTTGAAGTCAGAGAGTGTGATGCCTCCAGTTTTGTTCTTTTTGCTTAGGATTGTCTTGGCTATGTAGGCTCTTTTTTGCTTCATATGAAATTGAAATTAGTTTTTTTCAATTTTTTGAAGTAAGTTAATGGCAGCTTGATGGGGATAGCATGGAATTTATAAATTACTTTGGGCAGTATGGCTATTTTTCACATATTTATTCTTCCTATCCACAAGCATGAAATGTTTTTCTATTTATTTGTGTCCTCTCTTATTTCCTTGAGCAGTGGTGTGTAGTTCTCCTTGAAGAGGTTCTTTACATCTCTTGTAAGTTGTGTGCCTAGGTATTTTATTCTCTTTGTAGCAATTGTAAATGGAAGTTTACTCGTGATTTGGCTCTCTGTTTGTCTGTTATTGGTGTATAGGAATGCTTGTGATTTTTATACATTGATTTTGTATCCTAAGACTTTGCTGAAGTTGCTTATCGGCTGAAGGAGATTTTGTGCTGAGGTGAAGGGGGTCTTCTAAATATACAATCATGCCATCAGCGAGCAAAGATAATTTGACTTTCTCTTTTGCTAATTGAATGGAAATAATTTATTTTTTTCTCTTGCCTAATTGCCCTGGCTAGAACTTCCAATACTATTTTGAATAGGAGTAGTGAGAGAGGGCATCCTTGTCTAGTGCCAGTTTTCAAAGGAAATGCTTCCAGTTTTTGCCCATTCAGTATGATACTGGCTGTGGATTTGTCACAAATAGCTCTTGTTATTTTGAGATACATTCCACCAATATCTAGTTTATTGAGAGTTTTTAGCATGAAGTGCTAAATAATTTCGTAGAAGGCCTTTTCTGCATCTATTGAGATAATCATATGGTTTTTGTCATTGGTTCTGTTTATGTAATGGATTACGTTTATTGATTTGCATATGTTGAACTAACCTTGCATCCCAGGGATAAAGCCTACTTGATTGTGTTTGATAAGCTTTTTGATGTGCTGCTGGATTCGGTTTGTCAGCATTTTATTGAGGATTTTTGCATCAATGTTCATCAGGGATATTGGCTTGAAATTTTTACTTGTTGTTGTGTGTCTGCCAGGTTTTGGTATCAGGGTGATGCTGGCCTCATAAAATTAGAGAGGATTCCTCCTTTTCTATTGTTTGGAATAGTTTCAGGAGGACTGGTATCAGCTCCTTTTTGTACCTCTGGTAGAATTCGGCTGTGAATCTGTCTGGTCCTGAACGTTTTTTTGGTTAGCAAGCTATTAATTGCTCCCTCAATTTCAGAACTTGTTATTGGTCTATTCAGGGATTCAACTTCTTCCTGGTTCAGTCTTGGGAGGGTATATGTATCCAGGAATTTATTCATTTCTTCTAGATTTTCTAGTTTATTTGTGCAGAGGTGTTTATAATATTCTCTGATGGTAGTTTGTATTTCTGTGGGATCAGTTGTGATATCCCCTTTATCATTTTTTATTATGTCTATTTGATTTTTTTCTCTCTTTTCTTCTTTATTAGTCTGGCTAGTATCTATTAATTTTGTTGATCTTTTGAAAAAACCAGTTCCTGGATTCATTGATTTTTTTTGAAGAGTTTTTCATGTCTCTACCTCTTCAGTTCTGCTCTGATCTTAGTTATTTCTTGTCTTCTGTTAGCTTTTGCATTTGTTTGCACTTGCTTCTCTAGTTCTTTTAATAGTGATGTTATGGTGCTGATTTTAGATCTTTCCAGCTTTCTCTTGTGAACATTTAGGTCTATAAATTTCGCTTTCCTTAATTTTGTTATTTACCCAGGAGTCATTCAGGAGATCACTTTCCATGTAGTTGTGAGATTTTGAGTGAGTTTCTTAATCCTGAGTTCTAATTCGATTGCACTGTATTCTGAGGGACTATTTGTTACGATTTCTGTTCTTTTGCACTTGCTGAGGAGTGTTTTATTTCCAATTATGTGGTCATTTTTAGAATAAGTGTGATGTGAAGACTTTATATTTAGAATAAGTGTGATGTAAAAAATGTATATGGTGAGAAGAATGTATATTCTGTGGATTTGGAGTGGAGAGTTCTGTAGATGTCTATTAGGTCCACTTGGTCCAAAACTGAGTTTAAGTCCTGAATATTCTTGTTAACGTTCTGTCTTGTTAATCTGTCTAATATTGTTGGTGGGGTGTTAAAGTCTCCCACTATTATTGTCTGGGAGTCTAAATCTCATTTTAGGTCTCTAAGAACTTGTTTTATGAATCTAGGTGCTACTGTATTGAGTGGATACATATGTAGGATAATTAGCTCTTCTTGTTGCATTGATCACTTTACCATTATGTAATGCCCTTCTTTGTCTCTTTTGATCTTTGTTGCCTTAAAGTCTGTTTTATCAGAGCCTAGGATTGCAATCCCTGCTTTTTTTTTTTTTTTTTTTTTTTTGGCTATTTGCTTGGTAAATGTTCCTCCAGCCCTTTCTTTTGAGCCTATGTGTGTCTTTGCAGGTGAGATGGGTCTGCTGAATACAGTACACTAATGGGACTTGACTCTTTATCCAATTTGCCAGTCTGTGTCTTTTAAATGGGGCATTTAGCCCATTTATATTTAAGGTTAATATTGTTATGTGTGAATTTGATCCTGCCATTGTGATGCTAGCTGATTATTTTGCCTGTTAGTTGATAAAGTTTCTTCATAGCCTTGATGGTCTTTACAATTTGGTATTTTTTTTGCAGTGGCTGGTACTGGTTGTTCCTTTCCATGTTTAGTGCTTCCTTTACGAGCCCCTGTAAGGCAGGCCTAGTGGTGACAAAATCTCTCAGCATTTGCTTGTCTGTAAAGGATTTTATTTCTTCTTCACTGATGAAGCTTAGGCTGGATACGAAATTCTGGCTTGAAAATTCTCTTCTTTAAGAACGTTGAATATTGGCCCTCACTCTCTTCTGGCTTGTAGGGTTTCTGCAGAGAGAGCCACTGTGAGTCTGATGGGCTTCCCTTTGTGGGTAACCCAACCTTTCTCTCTGGCTGCCCTCAACATTTTTTTCCTTCATTTCAACCTTGGTGAATCTGATGATTATGTGTCTTGGAGTTGCTCTTCTTGAAGAGTGTATTTGTGGTGTACTCTGTATTTATTGAATCTGAATGTTGGCCTGTCTTACTAGGTTGAGGAAGTTCTCCTGGATAATATCCTAAGAGTATTTTCCAACTTGGTTCCATTCTCCCTGGCATTTTCAGGTACACTAATCAAACAGAGATTTGGTCTTTTCACATAATCCCATATTTCTTGGAGGCTTTGTTTATTACTTTTCACTCTTTTATCTCTTTTTTTCACTCTTTTATCTTGTATTCTTGCTTTATTTCATTGACTTGACCTTCAATTTCTGATATCCTTTCTTCCACTGATCAATTTGGCTATTGATACTTGTGTATGCTTCACAAAGTTTTATGCTGTGTTTTTAGCTCCGTCTGGTCATTTATGTTCTTCTGGAAACTGATTATTCTAGTTAGCGATTCATCTAACCTTTCATCAAGGTTCTTAGCTTCCTTTAGCTTGGAAGAGTTTGTTATTCCCCACCTTCTGAAGCCTACTTCTGTCAGCTTGTCAAATTCAAATTGCTGGTTTCTCCCCATCTTTGTAGGTTTATCTACCTTTGATCTTTGATGTCAGTGACCTTTGGATGGGGTCTCTGAGTGGATATCCTTTTTGTTAAAGTTGATAGTTTTCCTTTCTGTTTGTAAGTTTTTCTTCCAACAGTCAGGTTCCTCTGGTGCAGGTCTGCTGGAGTTTTCTGAAGGTCCACTCCAGATCCTGTTTGCCTGGGTATCACTAGTGGAGTCTGCAGAACAGCAAAGACTGCTGCCTGTTTCTTCCTCTGGAAGCTTAGTCCCAGAGAAGCATGCACCAGATGCCATACAGAGCTCTCTGTATAAGGTGTCTGTCAACCGCTACTGGGAGGTGTCTCCCAGTCAGGATACACAGGGGTCAGGGACCCACTTGAGGAGGTAGTCTGTCACTTATGAGAGCTTGAACACTGTGCTGGGAGATCTGCTGCTCATTTCAGAGCTGTCAGGCACAGATGTTTAAGTCTGCTGAAGCTGCACCCAAAACCACCCCTTTTCCCGGGTGCTCTGTGTTAGGGAGATAGGGATTTTCTGTATAAGCCCCTGACTGGGGTTGCTGCCTTTTTTTCAGAGATGCCCTGCCCAGAGAGGAGGAATCTAGAGACACAGTCTGGCTGCAATGGCCTTGCTGAGCTGTGGTGGGCTTCACCCCGTTTAAACTTCCCATTGGCTTTGTTTACACTGTGAGGTTAAAACTGCCTACTCAAGTCTCAGCAATGGCAGAAGCCCCTCCTCACCACCAAGCTTGAACATCCAGGTCTACCTCAGACTGCTGTGCTAGTAGCAAGAGTTTCAAGCCAGTAGATCTTAGCTTGCTGGTCTCCAAGGGGGTGGGACCCACTGAGCATAACCACCTGGCTTCAGCTCCCTTTCCAGGAGAGAGAATGGTTCTGTCCTGCTGGCATTCCAGATGCCACTAGGGTATTAAGAAAACCTCCTGATGCTAGCTTGGTGTCTGCCAAAACAGCCACTTAGTTTTGTGCTTGAAACCCAGGGCTCTGGTGGCGTAGGCACCAGGGGGAATCTCCTGGTCTGCCCATTGTGAAGACCATAGGAAAAGCAATGTATCTGAGCCGAATGAACCGCTCTTCCCAGTACAGTCTCTCATGGCTTCCCTTGGCTAGGGGAATGAAATCCCCTGACCCCTTGTGCTTTCTCAGTGAGACAATGTCCCATCCTGCTTTGGCTCACCCTGCGTGGGCTGCACCCACTTTCCAACCAATCCCAATAAGATGTACTAGTTACCTCAGTAGGAAATGTAGAAATCAACTGCCTTCTGTGTTAATCATGCTGGGAGCTGCAGACCAGGGCTGTTCCTATTTGGCCATCTTGCCAGCAGACCCAAATTTCTAATTATACATTTTAATCATTATTTGGTTACTATTCACTTGGAATTAAACCTAATAATGTTGTCTAAAAGTATTCACCTTTGGGAGGAAGAATACACAGAAACAATAAGGGAAAACATAGTCATAAGTAAAGTAGAACCAAAATGTTTTTGCAGCTGTAGAAAAGCCCAGCATAAATCACTGATATAATGGAGTTGAAAGGAAAACAAGACAGGCACAGTGATACATAATTCATTAATATATGAGAGCTCTGAATGATTTTTTATGGCTACTTTCTTAGAGTGGCAAGGCTGGCTGTTTTTATGGATGCTCACCTGGATTAAGATTGGGGCCAATTGGCCACTAAATATTTTGGATACATGTTCACCAAGTCCCTGCATTGTTACTGCTGTGGATCCTGAAGAAGTTGGAGTGGAAGAATGGTAGTAGAAACAGCAACTCAAAACTTCCCTTCCTTATCCTAAATAGACAATATTTTTATTAGTTCTCATAGCATAGCTGTAGGCCTCAGACATTCTTTTATTTTTGGTGGGGGTACAGAGTCTCACTCACTTTGTCACCCAGACTGGAGTGCAGTGGTGCAATCTATCTCAGCTCACTGCAACCTCCACTCTCGGGTTCAAGCAATTCTCCTGCCTCAGCCTCTTCAGTAGCTGGGATTACAGGTGCATGCCACCGTGCCTAGTTCATTTTTCTATTTTTAATGGAGATAGGGTTTCACCACGTTGGCCAGGCTGGTTTCAAACTCCTGACCTCAAGTGATCTTCCCATCTCCACCTCCCAAAATAATTATAAGTGTGATCCACTGCACCTTGCATCAGACATTCTTTATAGATCCCCGTGAAAACACTGTAATAGTGTTGGGTTTGTTTCTTAACCTAAGAGAAATAAAATATAGTTAACAGTTAAAAATTTGTGCCAAAAAACCCTTCAGAATCAAATTGATGATAAAATGATGAGTTTATTACTTAACCAAATCAATAGGTCTATTAAATAACCTGCTTAATTATGAATCAGAAAAGATAGTTACTTTTGCTGCTGCTCACTCATAATGCAGGAAATTTAGGTCACCTATTGAAAGGCTCATAGCTAACTATAGAAAAACTGAAATAGATTAGCAATAGATTTCCATGCTGTAACTTCTTTCTAAGGTATAGATGCCCATCTGTTAAAAATGATTTGGCTTTTAAATATATCCTGCCTCTTTTAACTTTCCTAAATACTGTTTTTTGCTTTTTAAAATTATGTGAATGATATAAGCTCACTGTGTAGAATTTAAAAAATAGAAAAAATATTTAAAATCACTAACATTTTTATCACTCAGAAATTTTCATTACTATTAATATAATCTTAATGAATATGTTGACAAATTTTCCTTTGTTATTTTTAATATGCATATCTGTTTATACATATAGTACATACACTAAGACCTTGGCATTATACTCTGCATGCCTAACTTTAAATTGTATGCATTTAGCTGGACCTCTCCTATAAAATTAAGCTTTCTTCAAAAGTGAAATTTTGATGTGGGTGACTTTTCCTTTCCTCTAGTTCTCTGATTTTAAAGTATTATTTTCATCATTGTATTCTAATATAAATAAGAATAGACAAGACTGATGGTCAAAAATATAGTACCATAAGATGAAATCATAATTTCATTTTAGTTAGTACAATAACTGACGCTACTAGTTAGTTCACCCTAGTAGTTACCCTACTGCCTTACTTCACACATATCCCAGTTAATGCTGATAATAGTCTTGCTCCATATGTCCCTCAAAATATTTACCACTCTATTCAACATAGTATTGGAAGTTCTGGCCAGGGATATCAGTCAAGAGAAAGAAATAAGGGGTACTCAAATAGGAAGAGAGGAAGTCAAATTACCTCTGTTTGCAGATGATATGATTGTATATTTAGAAAACCTCATTGTCTCAGCCCAGAAACTCCTTAAGCTGACAATCAACTTAGCAAAGTCTCAGGATACAAAGTCAATGTGTAAAAATCACAAGCATTCCTGTTCACCAGTAATAGACAAGCAGAGAGCCAAATCATGAGTAAACTCCCATTTACAATTGCTACAAAGAGAATGAAATACTAAGGAATACAACTTTTTAAAGGATGTGAAGGACCTCTTCAAGGAGAACTACACACTACTGCTCAAGGAAATAAGAGAGGACACAAACAGATGGGAAAATATTTCATGCTCACAGATAGGAATAATCAATATAGTGAAATGGCCATACTGTCCAAAGTAATTTGTAGATTCAATGTTATTCCCATCAAGCTACCATTTACTTTCTTTACAGAATTAGAAAAACTAATTTAAATTTCATATGGAACCAAAAAACAGCCTACATAGCCAAGACAATCCTAAGCAAAAAGAGCAAAGCTGGAGGCATTATGCTACCTGACTTCAAACTATATTACAAGGCTATAGTAACAAAAACAGCATGGTACTAGAAACAGCATGGTACCAAAAGAGATATATAGACCAATAGAACAGAACAGACCCATAGAACAGAACAGAGGCCTCAGAAATAACACTACACATCTGCAACCATCTTGTCTTCAACAAACCTGACAAAAACAAGCAATGAGGAAAGGATTCCCTGTTTAATAAATGGTGTTGGGAAAACTGGCTAGCCATAGGTGGAAAGATGAAACTGGATCCCTTTCTTACACCTTATACAAAAATTAACCAAGATAGATTAATGACTTAGACATAAAACCTAAAACCATAAACACCATAGAAGAAAACCTTGTAATACCATTCAGGACCTAGGCATGGGCCAAGACTTCATGACTAAAACACCAAAGGCAATTACAAAAAAAAAGCCAAAATTGACAAATAGGCTCTAATTAAATAAAGAGCCACAGAAAACAAAACTATCATCAGAGTAAAAAGGGAACCTACAGAATGGGAGAAAATTTTTGCAGTCTATCCATCTGACAAAGAGCTACTATCTAGAATCTACAAAAAACTAAAACAAATTTACAAGAAAAAAAAAAAACTCCAGCAAAAAGTGGGCAAAGGATATGAACAGACACTGTTCCAAAGAAGACATTTATGCAGCCAATGAACATGAAAAAAAGCTCATCATCACTGGTCATTAGAGAAATGCAAATCAAAACCACAATAAGATAACCTTCTCATGCCAGTTAGAATGGCAATTATTAAAAATCAGGAAACAACAGATGCTCTAGAGGATGTGGAGAAATACAAACGCTTTTATGCTGTTGGTGGGAGTGTAAATTAAACTAGTTCAATCATTATGGAAGACAGTGTGGTGATTCCTCAGTGATCTAGAACTAGGATTACCATTTGACCCAGCAATCCCATTACTGGGTATATATCCAAGGGATTATAAATCATTCTACTATTAAGACATATGCACATGTATGTTTATTGTGGCACTGTTCACAATAACAAAGACTTGGAACAAACCCAAATGCCCATTAATGATAGACTGGATAAATAAAATGTGGCACATATGTACCATGGAATAACATACAGCCCATAAAAAAGAATGAGTTCAGCTGGGTGCTGTGACTCATGCCTGTAATCCCAGCACTTTGGGAGGCTGAGGTGGGCGGATCACAAGGTCAGGAGTTTGAGACCAGCCTGGTGAACATGGTGAAACCCCATCTCTACTAAAAATACAAAAATACAAAAAAAAAGCTGGGGGTGGTGATGCATGCCTGTAACCTCAGCTACTTGGGAGGGTGAGGCAGGAGAATCATTTGAACCCAGTAGGTGGAGGTTGTGGGGAGCCGAGATTGTGCCATTGCACTCCAGCCTGGGAGACAGGGAAAGACTCTGTCTCAAAAAAAAAAAAAAAAGAAAACTTATGAATTCCTGTCCTTTGCAGGGCCATGGATGAAGCTGGAAGCCATCATTCTCAGCAAACTAACACAGGAACAGAAAACCAAACACCAGATATTCTCACAAGTGGGAGTTGAGCAATGAGAACACATAAACACAGGGAGGGGAACTTCACACACATCAGGATCTTTTGGAGGTTTAGGGGTAAGGGGAGGGAGAGCATTAAGACAAATACCTAATACATGCAGGCTTGAAACCTAGATGACAGGTTGATAGGTGCAGCAAACCACCATGACACATGTCTGCCTATGTAACAAACTTGCACATTCTGCACATGTATCCCAGAACTTTAAATATATAAATTATATATATATATACATATACATGCATGTATATATATATATGTTCATTTGCTTCTTGTTTAAAGAAATCTCAATATACTGACAGTTAAATTTTTGAAACCAAATGAAGGTGACTTTTATGATGAAAACACCCTTTCAGTTCATACAAAAAGGAACAATTATAATTTTCTATTAAAGCAACCATCCCTCAGATATGAAAATTATTGAAAACTTTCAAAGTTTCAAGCAAATTTTAAAGAACATTTAGTAAAGTGAGACTCATGTCTAACTATTTTTCTAAATGCCACAGGTCCCCTATCTTTCCTTTTAAGTAGCCTGTTTCCTCTCACTTACTGTGGCTGAGCTTACTGATATTTGTATGTGAAATGTCTGATGCGAGTTCTTCACTGGAGACTTTTCTAGGGTGGTTGCATCCTCTGCTGTGCTACAGTTTGTGTGGGGGCCCTTCCCTCCTAATGCTCCCCTACTGCAGTCCTGGAATTCAGAGAGAAAAGGGAAGGAACCATATCCCCTTCTCCTTTGTTAAGAGGGACTATCCTGTCCCATCACATTGCAGTTATATGTGGATTTCTATACTAACAAGGAAGGGCCAATTCAGAAGAGAATTATAGCAAATCCTTCATAGACAGACGACTTACATTCCCTTTTCATAGCTCTTTTTTTTTTTTTTTTTCAGGGATAGATAGTGTTATAGGCTGTAAGTAGTGTTCCTCAGTAAGGTACTGCAAGGCTATGTGCGGCTAGTCTCAGTTGAGAGTTTACACATAGTTAACACATTTTGCAATAGGCAAGACATGTAATATCTGAGAATTTCCAGGAGAAACTCTTTTCTCTAAAAATTATATGATTAGGGATTAGATGAACCTTGCCCTTATATATATTTAAGGAGGTAGGGTGCCCTCGAAGACTCTTGATTTCCACTAATAAGCTTATAAAAAGATATTAGAATATCTCTCACTTTGTTTGAAAGAATTATTCCATTTCACCCACAGCAGTTGCTCCCAGATGTGCCCCTGAGGCCAAGTGCACCAGGCAAACTAAGGGTTCCAGGATTTTATGAGTATTCAAGCAAATCCTATCTTTAGCAGAAGTTAACTTATAGCCCAACACTGCTTAGCCTCCCCTTACATAGAGACTAAATGGACATTTAAAAATTTAAGCAGGCCTCTGTAATGTCTATTTCATTGTCATTATCATTAAAAATTCTATGTAATTTCTATTTTTCTTTAAATGCCCGAGGATAAAGCATCTGAAGACTATAGTCTTCACAAGAAAATAGAGGAGATATCTTTTCTGGAAGAGAGAGGATTGGTTATTAATCCTTTCTCCCTTCTTCTGGTAGGATCACCATGTACTTGTCTTCTGGAATATATTCCTTAATCACCTTTTGGAGTTATTGTAGGAATGTCCATAGAGTATCTTGCCCACCCAAACCCATGTCCAGCTACCAGGGAGCTCATATGACCCAATCTGACTAATCATAACACTCTCTCCCTTTGGAGTTGTTTATCAAATGGTGTGTGACTTAAGCCACCACAATTCAATTTCTTCCCTGGAATTTTACATGGTCATGTAAAAAGAGAAGCCTTTTTTTTTTTTTTTTTTTTTTGAGATAGAGTTTCGCTCTTGTTACCCAGGTTGGAGTGCAATGACACAATCTCGGCTCACCGCAATCTCCGCCTCCTGGGTTCAGGCAATTCTCCTGCCTCAGCCTCCTGAGTAGCTGGGATTACAGGCATGCGCCACCATGCCCAGCTAATTTTTTTTGTATTTGTAGTAGAGACGGGGTTTCACCATGTTGACCAGGATGGTCTCGATCTCTTGACCTCCTGATCCATCTGCCTCGGCCTCCCAAAGTGCTGGGATTACAGGCTTGAGTCACCGAGAAGCCTTTTGTTTTTTTTTATTCCTCTGGGTCACTAAACTGGGACAATGTAGACCTAGAATAAATACCAGATCCACAATTGCCCTTCCCCATCCCAACTTACTGGTGGATAAAATTGTCCACAAGGTGAGACAATAAACTCAACCCACAGAAAGGAGACAAGAATGTAGTGTGATCTCCCAGTTGTAGTTCCTTTTGGTTTTCTTTTTTTAGTCTGTTAGCTACTCCAGTAGCCTGCAGCAAATTTCTATCTATCTATCTATCTATCTATCTATCTATCTATCTATCTATCTATCATCTATATGTGTCTGTCTATCTATCTATCATTGATTTAAGATTTGAGTGTTGACGTTATTGATAATAAGAAGGGCCAGGAGGCAGGGTCAACAAACCTTTAAGTAAAAGACCAGATAGTAACCATTTTCCACTTTGTAGTCAATAGAATCTCTGTCTCAATTATTCATTCTGCTGTTGGAACATGAAAGCAGTCATCAATATATAAATGAATGAACTTGGTTGTGTTCCATTTAAAAATATAAACACCATCCTGCATTTTCAGCCTTTACAAAAACAGGTAGTGGACTCAGTTTGGCCATGGGCCAGAGTTTGTTGACCCTCTGGTCTAGAATATAACCATGAACATCAGTAGCAGAACATGAAATGTAAGACAGTGGATATGGATAGAATTAAGGACCTGCCGAGTGAGAGATTTCAGTGAATTATCTAGAGATATTAAACTCAACATGAACAATAACAGAAATTCTGAGGGAATAAGGACTTGGAGACAAATGCCAAAGTCATCGATGAATATAGAAATGCCTGGGTGGAGCTGGGCACGGTGGCTCACACCTCTAATCTCAGCCCTTTGGGAGACTGAGGTGGGTGGATCACCAGAGGTCAGGAGTTTGAGACCAGCCTGGCCAACATAATGAAACCCTCCTCTCTACTAAAAATACAAAAGTTAGCTGGGCATGGTGATGTGTACCTGTAGTCCCAGCTACTTGGGAGGCTGAGGCAGGAGAATCGCTTGGACCTAGGAGGCAGAGGTTGCAGTGAGCCAAGACTGTGCCACTGCACTCCAATCTGGGCCACAGAGTGAGACTCCATCTCAAAAAAAAAAAAAAAAAGAAATGTCTGGGCAGATGGTAGATACTGTGAAAATGAAAGGTAGTATCAGATGGCATATCTTTCATGTAGTTTATTTGTTTGCATGTTTGTTTTTGGTGAGGGGAGGAACATTAATCTCAAAGCTGTAATAGAGAACAAAGAGGACACCAACCTGCCTCCTCCTATGTTCTGTGTAAAGAGAGAGAACAAACATTCTCCATTTGCGACCATGTGCGAAAAGTAATGTCATTAGGGCATAGCAAAACTTCAGCTGGGTTTGGCTAAGCAAGAAAGTTGTAGGATCATTCAGATAACTTGAGGATACGAGCTTTTTTACAGATGTCATACTGGAGGATACAGTGGAAGCACAAAGATATTCAGGATGGGAGGCTAAGTAAGTTTAGGTACTATACATATAGAGGTAGAGATAAGGGACTGGAAGACTAGGAGTTCTTGTGACTATGGAAGAATGTTTTAAATATGATGTAATTCATCTGTATGATTTCTTACAGAAAGGTGAGTCATGGGTTCTAATTATAGTCCCTTTCTCAATACTTATCTCTCTCGTTGTTACAAGGGGTGAGACAGGCAATATTTAGAAAGGAGAGGAGAATGTTTCTCCTGGATAATGAGGATCCCTGTGGCATCCTCTTGGTCCTGCTAAGGAACGGTATCTCCTTTGCTGTATTCCCAAAGTTGAGCAACATTACTGGTGATCCATCTTTGTGAAATAAAGATAAGTATATAAACAACAATATTAGCAGGTAGAATAAAAGAATGGTGGAATAAATGCACTGACAAAGTAATTGGGGTTGGGGGAAGGCAAATAATTTCTCAGATTAAGATCTCAGGGAAAGATTCAATATGGCGATGCCTTTGCCGTAGGCCTTGACAGATGAAATTGTGACAGGTCATTGATGGGCTCTGATGCTGCTCTCATGACTACCAAGGTGTTTTGTGCTTGCAAAGCCCTCTGACAAGGATTGCTCTGGGAATTCTGGATACAACTATCTGTGTTCCATGATATGAAATTAAAAGATTTCATCATTCCAAATTGCTGTGTGTTCTTTTTTTTATATATATATATTTCCCAAGAGATAAGGAGCTAATGGCCAAACAAGCAGCAATACATTGAAAAGCCCAAGTCATCTCATCCATTGTCTGCCTTAAACGGAAGCTGGAGCTTTTATGAAAACATACCAAGGGTGGAGAAAAAAAAATAACAATTTGGAAGATTAGTTCTATTATTTCTCCAAGGAAATCAGTGGCATTAAAAAAAACACTGCTTTCTAGACTAGTTTCAGTATAATGTCAGTATCATAAAAATGTCATGATCAGCCTCATCATATGTACAATTAGTCAGTAGAGATCCTGAGGGCCCTTCCAGATATAGAATGATTCCTTTGTGCTGTCAGAGCAGGAAGGTAATAACTCAATGTTTTCAATTTTGGTTTGCTCCTTTGGTCTAGTTTTTAATAAAATTATAGCCAAAGGCTATTTTTATAAAATTCCCCAGTTGGTACAAAATTACTTTAACCTTAAGGGTTTTTTTCCCACTCTTGGATTCACTTTACATCGGGTTTTTCTATCAGTCTGCATGTAATCTGTGATGAAAAATATTCCTTCTTTACAGATATGAAAATAAATGAAGAGAGTCATCATGTTGATCAGATTTTTCACTTTGTGAGAATTGTTCCAAACCTGAAATCTTAATAAATAAAGGTTAATAATGTTTAAAAACTCCCAGGGAAAAGTGTAGGAGCCACCTGAAAAAAAAAAAAACAAAAAAACAAAACAAAACAAAAAAAAACATTGTCTACCTAGTTATCTGTCTTTGTCTTTAATATTGTAGGAGAAAAAAATTAACTGCTGCTGAATAATAAATTACCACAAAATTTACAACGGAAAATAACAAGTATTCATTATAATCTGCAGTTTCTGAGGGTCAGGGATCCAAGAGGTCTTCCAGACTGGCTGGTTCAGACTCTTGGGGTTGCAGCAGATCTTCTGGCTTCAGATGCAGTCACCTTCAGACTCTGTTGCAACTGGAAGATCCACTTCTAGGCTCACTGACATGATTGTTGGCAGGCATCAGTTCCTACTGCCTGTTAGATGGAAGCCTTTATTCTTTGCCAAGGAAGTCTGTTTATAGGCTACCTGAGTCTATAGGACACGTCAACGGCTTCCTTCAGAGTGAGTGATGAGACACACACATACAAAGAAAGAGAAGGAGGGAGGGAGATAGAGATGAGGAAAGTGTGGTAAAAGGTGTTACAGACCTTGTCTGGAGTCACTAAGCTAGTGAGTGTCAGAGTCTGCCTCCCAAGGGTGTTCTCTTAGCCTCTCTGTGTTAATTTTACATCCCATATGTGCATATATATTCTGATATTTAATTATTCTATGACACTAAAAGGTAGATATTATTTCCCACATTTTATTTATTTATTTATTTTCAACTTTTATTTTAGGGCCAGGGGATACACATGCAGGTTTGTTACATGGGTAAATTGCATGTCACTGCATGATGATTGGTGTATGAATGATCTTGTGACTCAGGTGGTGAGCATTTGTACCCTATAAGTTATCTTTTCAGCCCTCACCTCCCTCCCATGCTTTCCTCTCTAGTAATCCTCAGTGTCTATTTTCCTAGTCTTTATGTCTGTGTGTACTCAGTGTTTATCTTCCACTTATACGTGAGAGCATGTGGGATTTGGCTCTTGTTCCTGTGTTAATGTGCTTAGGTTAATGGCCTCCAGCTACATCCATGTTGCTGAAAAGGACATAATCTCATTTTTAATGGGTGCATAGTATTCTAAGGTGTATATATACCACATTTTTTTTTATATCCTACTGTTGATGGACATCCAGGTTGATTCCATGTATTGGCTGTTGTGAATAGTGCCGTGATGAACATATGTGTACATGTGTAACAATTTATTTTCCTGTAGGTATACACCCTGTGATGGAATTGTTGGATCAAGTGATAGCGCTATATTAACTTCTTTGAGAAATTCCAAAACTGCTTTCCACAGTGGCTGAACTAATTTGAATTCCCACCAATAGTCTATGAGGATTCCCTTTTCTCCACAACCTCACCAACATTTGTAATTTTTTGGGTTTTTAGAAATAGCCATTCTTACTGTTCTGAGAGAGTATCTCATTGTGATTTTGACCTGTATTTCTCTAACGATTAGTGATGTTGAGCATTTTTTCATATGTTTGTTGGCCACATGTATGCCTTCTCTGAGAAGTGTGTTCATGTCCTTTCCCCATTTTTAAATTGGGATATTTGTTTTTTTGCTGGTTTAATTGTTTAAATTCCTTATAGATTCTGGATATTAGAACTTTGTCAGATACATATTTTGCAAATGTTTTCTCTCATTCTGTAGTTTGTCTGTTTACTCTTTCTTTTGCTAAGCAAAAGCTCTTTGGTTTAATTAGATCCCACTTCTCAATTTTTGTTTTTGTTTCAATTGTTTCTGGGGACTGAGTCACAAATTCCACCACTTGCCACCTCTCCCAGCTAATAATTTTAAAACATATATATATTTTTGTAGAGACTATGTTTCCTAGGGTTGTCCCAAACTCTTAGGCTCAAGAGATGCTTCTTCTTCAACCTTCCTAATTACTGGAATTATAGGTGTGAGCCACCATGCCTGGCCTGAATCTTGCTTCTTTATCCAACTTGCAACTTTATGTCTTTTAATTAGCGTGTTTAGCCCATTTACACTCAAGGTTAATATTGATATGTAAGGATTTAATCCTGTCATTGTGTTGTTAGCTTTATTAGACTCTATTGTGTTGTTTCTTTATAGTATCTGTGGGCTATGTTCTTAGGGGAGTGTTAAACAGGGAAGCAAAGGAAACATTTCACCACATAAACACACTAAGAAGCTCTTTTAAGGCAGGTGTAGCAGTAATAAATTCTCTTAGAGTTTGCTTGTCCAAAATGGATTTTATTTCTTCTTTTCTTATGAAGCTTAGTTTAGCAGAATATTAAGATTCTTGGTTGGACTTTCTTTTCCCTTAGGATGCAGAAAATAAGGCCTGATCTCTTTTGGCTTGTAAGGTTTCTGTTGAGAAGTATGCTGTAAGCCTTTGAAAGTGGTCTATCACTTCTGTCTAGGTGACTGTAAGATGTTCGTCTTTCATGTTGACCTTGGAGAATCTGATGACTATGTGTCTTGGGGATGGACATCTTGCATAGTATCTCACAGGAGCTTGTTGAGTTTGTTCAAGTTGCATGTCAACCTCTCTAGTGAAATTGGGGAAATTTTCATCCACTGTATCCTCAGTATGATTTTCAAGTTTCTTACTCTCTCACCTTCTCTTTGTTTCTCTTTTAGGAATGTCAGTGAGTGATAGGTTTGGTCTCCTTAGATAATCTTGTATTTCTCAGAGGTTTTGTTAGTTTTTTTAAGTTCTTTTTTCTTTATTTTTGTCTGCCTGCATTGATTTGAAGGAGCTGTCTTCAAACTCTGAAATTCTTTCTTCAGCTTGGTCAATTCCATTGTCAGTGCTTCCAATTGTATTATGAAATTCCTGTAGGGAATTTTTCAATTCCACAAGTTCAGTTTGGTTCTTTCTTAAAATGGCTATGTTGTTTTTCAGTTCTTGGATCTTTACTGTTTTCCATGGGTTGGATTTCAACCTCCTCCTGTATCTCATTGAGCTTCTTTCTTAAATGGTTCTTTCTTAAAATGGCTATGTTGTCTTTCAATTGGATCATTTTACTGTTTTCCATGACATTTTACTGTTTTCCATGGGTTGGGTTTCAACCTCCTCCTGTATCTCATTGAGCTTCCTTGCCATCCTGATTCTGAATTCAGTGTCTGTCATTTCAGCCATTTCCATCTGGTTTTGAACCATTGCTGGGGAGTTGGTGTGATCATTTGAGGGTAAGATGACACTCTGGATTTTAGAGTTGCCAGAGTTCTTATGCTGGTTCTTTCTAATCTGTGAAATCTGGTGTTTCTTTATCCTTCAAAGTTGCTGTCCTTTGGATGAGGCTTTCTGTTTTTATGTCCTTTATTTCTTTTGATGGTTCAACTATGGTGTAATTTGGATATAGCTGGTTGTCTTCATTTCTGGATGCTTTCAGAGGACCAATGCTCAGTTTGACACTCCTGAGCTGTATGATCTAACTCTGAGGGGCTGGGACCAGGTATATGGGTTTGTCCTCTGGCCTATAGATGTCAAGTATAAGCTGCAATGGAGGGACCAAGGTGCTCCCAGGCTATTGGCAAAATTTCTATGTCAGGGGCTGCTGACAAAAGCATTCCTATGGAGCAGCAGGAACCTCTGATTAAAGCACTTTGGTGGAGTGATGTGGAATCTATTGAAAGCACTCTGGCGGGGCAGCAGAAATGCCAGCAAAAGTACCCCTATGAGGGGCCATCAGCAAAAGCACTCTGGTGGGACATTGGGGGCCCCCTGCAAAAGCACTGTGGCTGGGCAGTGGCATCCTCTTGCAGAAGCTTTCTGGTGTAGCAACAGAAGTACCAGCCAAAGCACTCCAATGGGGGGCCGTCAGCAAAAGCACCCTAGTGGATTTCCTTCATGCTATAAATGAGGAAATTGAGGCACAAAGAAGTTAGTTATTTGGGCCAAGCTTTTATGGCTAGTAAACAGAGCTCACATTAAACCCAAGGTTTGTCTGACTCCAAATTCTATTCTGGTAAGCATTATGTAAAACATTATGGGAAATCTTTCTTCTTTGAACACTCAGTGACACACAAAGATATGTGTGCACACAGGAAAGACTATATGAGGACACAGTCAGAAGGTGCCCATCTGCAAGCCAAGTAGAGAGGCCTCAGAGAAAACCAAGCCTGTCCACACCTTGATCCTTGTCTTCTAGCCTCTAGTACTACGAAAAAATAAGTTTCTGTTGCTTAAATCTGTGGTATTTTGTATGACAGCCCTAAGAAACTAAAATACTTAGAAAGTGACTTTTTGCATTCTTCTGATATCCCTGTGAAATCAGGCACTTATACAGTTCCATCTTCTGTCCTGGAAAAGGGAAATCATCATTTCCCTTATATAGACATATATTCATGTAAAAGACTATGAGTTCTTTTGAAATAAGATTAGATGCTAGTTGGCATTTATGCTAGTTTTTTGTGTGTGTGCTTGTGTGTGTATGTTAAAAAAAAAAAGCCAGTACTGAGCCAAAGGACTTTCTTCAGGTATGGTGTCTTCCATTCTTCAGGTATGGTGTATTCCTGAATATCCTACAATTCGCAGGATGAAAAATGAGTCTAGGAAAACTAATGTATCTACAGTTGGATGAAAAGGTTCAAGTTCTTTAAACTGAAATTGCTTTTAGGGAGGTGAGATTCTCTTATAGCATTAATGTAAACCATTTCAGGATTGGAAAATAGGCAAATTATTGATTGTCTGCTTATGAGCCCTAAAAATGAGAGTAAAGCCAACATGTAATTTTTCTTCACATTGGTAGAGCGTAGTTTTTCTCTCGATTCATTATACCTTTGGTGAACATTGCTATTTGCCTTCCCAACTCCATAGATCATTTCTTCCATAACAGCAACAAAATGTATCTACCCAACTCTATAAACCACTTTTCCCCTACTAACAGCAACAAAACTGGAATACTTTCGTTCCCAGTTAAAAATACTCAACCTTTCCTACTCCGTTTGTGCTAAAGTTGACTCTATTATCCTGTTCTGGTAAATGTCACATAACTAGAAATACACTAGTTAGAATTCCCAAGAAACCCATTGTTTCCCTAATTACTTTATAATGAAAAACTCAAATGGAATGTATCTTTTGCTTTTTTTACTTCCACCTTTTTCTGCCTGGGACAATGATGATATACCTGAAGATGGCAGCAAGAAGCTGTCATCTTGCAATCATGAAGGGAAATTTGCATATAAAAAAGAGCAAAGCAGAAAGTTAGAAAGAGTTTCAGTTTTTGTTTCTTTTAACAGCTGTACCAGCTCTTGGCTTACCACTAGTTGTCTTGCATATATAAAATTAATTCCCTGATTAATTGATTAGTCCACTGTAATAGATTATTCTCGCACATTTGCCAAACATACTTCTACTCAATATGTGGACTGTTTTCCCTTTTGTTGTTGAAAGAACATCCTGTTGAAATATTTCCCTATTAAGAGTACAGGAGCAACATGCAGATACACTGTTTTGGATTCTCAGATGTACTGTTGTTTCAAATAAAAGTCCGTTCCTTTGCAGATTTCCAACTGGAGGAAAAATAATGGTCTAAAAGGTATGCATACTTTAGCACACTTTATTGGGAAAATGTATGCATATTCCAATGCTTGAAAACATTACAAAACAAGCACTGTTTTTACTATATTGGTTTGACTTGCAAGTACACATTGCTTCTTTTTAAATTACTGCATGCCACACCCTCTTCCTCCAGTTTCCACTACTGCTCTTCTCCTCATGTTCCTAGATTAAGAGAACAAATTATTTTAATGTAAGCAGCAGACAGAAAGAGAGTACTTAGCATTTTAGAAAAATTCCATGTAAATTAAATAGGGAAAAATAGTTTGAATAGAACATACAGGCTATATTGTAGACACCAGGTTTAATTATGACAAAATTTTTTTCTTTTCTTTTTTTTTTTTTTAAAGAAAGAAAGAGTAAGAGAAAAGGGGGAGAGAGAACAGGAGTCTTGCTCTATTGCCCAGGCTAGAATGCAATCTAGAAATAGGTATTAAAAACCTCTTTTATGCTGATGATTGTGCTTAACAGCGGAGACAGGAAGGAATAAGGAAATAAAATAATAAACAAACAGCCAACCAATATTTCGTTTAAATCTGTGAAATGCTGTGCAAGTGCTGAAGAGTGATTTGCTTCCATTTATGTGGTCACTTTCAAAATAGGTGTAATGTGATACTAAAAAAAATATATATGTTCTGTGGACCTGGGGTGTAGAATTCTATAAATATTCACTGAGTTTACTTGTCCCAGGTCTGAGTTCAAATCATAAATGTCTCTGTTAATTTTCTATCTCATTGATCCGTCAAATATTAACAATGTGGTGTCAAAGTCTCCCACTATTAGTGTGGGAGTCCAAGTCTCTTTATAAGTCATTGAAAACTTGTCTTATATATCTGGGTGCCCCTATATTGAGTACATATATATTTATAATCATTGACTCCTATTGTTGCATTGATCTTTTTATCATTATGTAATGTCCTTCTTTGTTTCTTTTAGTCTTGGTTACTATTGTAGTCTATTTTGTCAGAGATGAAAGTTAGGACTCCTGGGTTTTTTTTGTTGTTTGTTTGTTTGTTTGTTTTGTTTTTCTTTTCTCTCCATTTGATTGGTGAGTCTTCCTCCAACCTTTTGTTTTGAGTCTTTGTTGTCCTTGCTTATGAGATGGATCTGGATACAGAGTGCCGATGCGTTTTGACTTTTTAATTCAGTTTGCATGTCTGTGTCTTTGATTGGGGCATTTAATCCATTTCAGGATTAGTATTGATATTTGTGAGTTTAATATTGTCATTTAATGCTTGCTGGCTATTTTCCCCATTAGTTGATATAAATACTTCATTATGGAGATACTCTTTATATTTTGGTAAGTTTTTGGGATGACTGATACTGGTTGTTCCTTTCTGTGTGTAGTGCTTCTTTCAGAAGCCCTTGTAAAGCAGGCCTGGTGGTGATGAAATCTCTGAGTGCTTGCTTGTTCGTAAAAAATTTTATTTTTCCTTCATTTATAAAGTTTAGTGTGGCTGGATATGAGATTCTGGGTTGAAAATTTCTGCTGAGAGATCTGCTGTAAGGCTTCCCTTTATGGGTAACCTGACCTTTCTCTCTAGCTGCCCTTAGAATTTTCTCTTTTATTTCAACCCTGGTGAATCTAACAATTATGTGTCTTGGGGTTGCTCTACTTGAGGAATATCTTTGTGGTGTTCTCTGTATTACCTGGAGATGAGTATTGTCCCACCTTACTAGGTTAGGGAAGTTTTCCTGAATAATATCCTGAAGAATACTTTCCAGCTTGGATTCATTCTCTTCATGACATTCGGGTACACCTATCAAACGTAAATTAGGTCTTTTCACATAGTCCCATATTTCTTGGAGACTTTGCTCATTCCTTTTTACTTTTTCTTCTCTAATATTGTCTTCTCGTTTCATTTCATTAAGTTGGTCTTCGACCTCTGATATCCTTTCTTCTGCTTGATCAATTCGAGTGTTAAAACCTGTGCATACTTCTTGGAGTTCTCGTACAGTATTCTTCAGTTCCATTAATTCACTTATAGTCCTCTCTAAATTGTCTATTCTCGCTAGGATTTCGTCAAATCTTTTTTCAAAGTTCTTGGTTTCTTTACATTGGGCTAGAACATGTTCTTTTAACTCACAGAAGTTTCTTATTATCCATCTTCTGAAGCCTAATTCTGTTATTGGAATGCACTCATTTTCCATGAGGCCTTGTTCCCCTGTTGATGAGGAACTGTGATCCTCTGTAGAGGGAGAGGCATTCTGATTTTAAGTATTCTCAGCCTTTTTATGCTGGTTTCTTCCCATTGTTGTAAATTTATCCATCTGTTGTCTTTGTAATTACCAACTTTCAAATTAGGTCTCTTAGTGGACGTCCAACTTGTTAATTCCCAGGGCCAAAATGTGAGCAAGCCACAGTGCTGGCTAAAACAGCGGCATCAAGATTCTTGGTGCTTTTCTGTCCGGGAGTCTCCTGTCTGGCTTCCCTCCTGAATCCCTTCTTCAGTCAGCTCCAAACATCGGCCAAAAGGGGAACCAGTCCCATTTACTCTGCACCAAGAACCGCTGCACTGGGGCACTGGCAAAACCGCAGAGCCGGCTGCAAGAGTCGAGCTGGCAACTCATGGGGCTCCTCCACTGGAAATCTCCTGGTCCTTGGGCAAGAAAGATTGATCTGAAAGTGTGGCATCCTATCATTCTCTGTGCTTTCACTGGGAGCTACAAGCCTGAGCTGCTAGTGGTCAGCCATCTTGGATCTCGCTCTCTTTTGATTTTCTTAAGATTCACCTGGAGTCACTTTGGGCCTCAAATCTAGAAGTAGTGTTTATTTTCATGGTCAGATTATAGAAAAGATCTGAAGGTGACTGTGCATTAAAGGAAGTTACTTCTGGTATGGCATCTAGGTATTATCAGTGTAACTCAGTAAAGCAGAGACCTATTCAGCTCTTGAGTCACTTGATTTAGAATCTTCCATTCATGCACCTGCAAATATATGAACATGTGTGCACATATGCATACACACTGAGGACATACAGCCTTTCAATTCTATGATTGCATGCAGACATTTGGAAGAGGTTAGGCACTGGAGAAAGAATAATGTTTTTCCTGTATCTTTTATACTGTATTCATATAAAAGGACATAAAGAGCTTCATAAGTCTGCATTAGTCAAAGATAGTGGAGGTTACGTTTCTTCACATTTGTGTATAATTTTCCAGTATCTCTGCTGAGTGATGTGTTTATGTAAGCATACTTGGATATTGTTATGTCTGATGTTTTCCAACAAAAGGAAATCCTTGCAACAAACCCGAGTCACAGGAAGAACTGGGGATTTCATTTTCCATTCTGTTTCTTTGGCTAAGGTCTTTTCACACATGGAAATAAACAGCTTATCTGAACCAAAACACTGACCTTTCTTGGAGCAAGTTTAGTGATTAAATATTAGTTTTATACAAGTTCCTCTCTGAAAAACAGACATTTATGTAGAAGCAAGAGTAGATTGATAATTCTAAGGCACAAAAATGTAATGTGTTTTAAAGTTAGTACTTTGATTTTGCATGGATAAAGTATTATGAGGTTAAATATTTCAGGATATCCTTAGCCATAAGTGTAAAGTTGGAAAATCTTTTTTCTAGCATATTCCTAATTCTCCTGTCTGTTTTCTTTTTCTCTTCTAGGTTTTCACCTCCTCTTCTCTTTCTTCCTACTATCACCAGCAAAATACCTTTGCCCTCCTCCCCTCTGGAGGCCACATGATAACTATGTGTAATAACTGCATAATGGATCTTGTAATTTTACCCTGTATCTGAGGTCCTTATTCTGGACTGATATCTTTAGATGAATCACATGATTTCACTGATGCACTTTCCTAACCTGTAAGCTGGGATAAATAACAATTACTTTGCAAAGTTGTGAGTTTTCCCAAAGATTCTCATAAAACGCCTGCCACATGGTAACTTTGACTCACAATTATTATTATCCAGGCAGTCTCACCCAAACTACATTCATCCCTCAAAATTATTCTGTGCCTTCCCTACTCACTACTTCCATTTCCACTGTGAATCCACATCAGAAAACTCAATGAGGAAAGGATTAGACAAACTAATTTAAGTATGAATTACTTATAAGTGTGTAGCCAGATTAATGAATGATGTGAATTTGATGAGACACAGATATAAAGTATTTTTAAAAAATAATTACCTTCAACTATTCTGTAGAAATTTCATTTCTATTCTTTGGTGACATTCTAAGGGAAATCTCTTCTTTCTTATCACTCTCAGCTATTTGACATCAACCTAACTAGCTTATATCCAATTTAAATCTTTCTCTTTTAACAGCAACAAGATTTTGGCTTAGAATACTTCAAATTGAAAAGTAGCAAGATCTTAGGCAGAGACTTCCCCAACCTTCCTTTCCTGAAGCTCTCTTTCTTCTGATGGGTTAAGGACAGAGAAGTAAGAAGGAAAGAAAAGTTCAGTCAAATGACTCATTTAATTGGGGTTGTTCTTTTCCTGTCTTGACTTTGACAGTTTCCCTGGTGATGATCTCTAAGTGAAAACAACCAAATGCTGATTATCTTGTAGGGTGCATGTGTGAATTCTTTAGGAGACCCTGCAGAGGCCTCCCAACTATAGAGTTCTCTACCATAGAAGATCTGCTCTACCTTGAACTCTTATATCCAGTGATCCCTAGGGGTAGAATTTCAGATGATAGGGCACCTGTCCATGGTGATTTAGGTTGGGGGTTTGGACAACTTTTACTATTGTATTCCAAATGATAACACTTGGGTAAGCAGTGTCTAATGTATGCATCCATTTCTAAATTAATTGTTGCTTCAGCAGATTGTATTTCCAGTGTCTTTATTTGTCTTTCTTACTTCAAAGAGTGCTGAGGCAGAGGCAAGCACAGCATTTGAAAAGTGAAGGAATTAAAATGGCTCTAACAATGATGAGGAAAACTGGCAAAGTTTGGAACCAACAAAATCTAAACCTCAGGGACTATGTACTCTTAGAATTTCCAATTGCATCTGCTGTGAAAATGTGAAATCCCTTATGAAAAAAGAGACTTTACCTCTTGGGGAACCTAAGGATGTAGTCAGATTTGTGCTACTGAGAAGGTAGCATTCACATTTAACATCTGTGCTATCCAAAATGCCCCAGCCTCTTACATTCCAGTCATGTGGCTGATCAAGTTTACCAGTGAGGCTCCAAACGAATTTATTATCACCCTTACAACAAATTTATAAGCAAATATTCATTACGAGAAAGCTGTTAAGAGAAAGTATAATTTTACTACAATGTAGATCTCAAAGGTTAGGTCATTACACTTACTTGTTTGGCTTTTAACAAGAAATTAAAGGTCAGGTTTCTTTTGTACAGAATATAAAGCCTTATATTTTAAAAATAAGAGCCAGTATACCTTACCCAGAAAGGGGATTACATCTTTACTGTGACAAAGGCAAGATGAAATACTCTTCTTCGCAGGAGTTACTAAAACAAGATATTTTAATATATTTAATTTTCTCTTTGTGTACCCACAGTATAGTGAAATGCAAACACTCTCCTTAAGTTATTTTACAACCTTCAGTATGAGTAGCTGGTTTGAAAATCACCTATAAAAGTGCAATTAGAATTTGTGATCTCCCTCTGGGTCACTAAAACTTATATTTAGATTGTCTAGGGGATGCCAACAAGATGGTAGACTAGGGCTTTCCAGTGCCCATCTCCCAAGAAACATCAATTTGAGCAACTGTCCACATAAGAAAATACCTTCCCAAGACCTAAGGAAATCAGGTGAGACATTACAGCAACTTAGCATAGCACAGAAATAAGAAAAGACACATTGAAGAGGGCAGGAAGGACAGATTCACATTATTCAATAATTCCTCCCCAAACCCGAGGCAGCACAGCACAGAGAGAGAAACTTACACTTGGAGGAAAGAGAGAGAAATGTGCACTGGATTTTGCTTTAAATCTAACACCAGGCCTGCCACAGTAAAACCCAGAACTGGGCAGGTGTCTATGGCCTCCGACCCCAGGCTGACATGCTTGGATTGGGCCTCCAGGCCCACCTCACCACCAGGCTAACCTCAGTGGCCCCAAAGACTCACTCAATCTTTTTGAGCTGGCCCTGGGAGTCGTGGGCTTTGGACTGCCCAAGCAGCAGGCTGGCCTCTATAACCGTAGGCTGAGGCCCATCCCAGCACTAGGCCAACACTTGAAGCCCTAGTCGTCAGGCCAGCTGCAGCGGACTCAGCCTCCAGGCCAATCCCTACAGATACTGGTTCCAGACATACCTCAAGTTCAGAACAGTCCAGAGACAGGTTGGCCCCCAAGTCCCAGGCTTCAGGCCTGCTTTAGTGCTGAGTCAACACCCCTTCTCTCAGGTACCAGGCTGACACCTGAGGACACAGGCTCCCGTACTGCCCAGTGCCAGGCCAGATCCTGCAGTACCACCCTGCAGACTGGACCCTGTGGCCACACACTCCACTAGGCTTAGGGTCTAGGCCTACTTTTCAAGACCACGGTACAAGTACATCCCAGTTAACCTTAGCACTGGGCCAGACCTCACAGACACAGGCTTCAGGATTGCCCCTGTGGACCCAGATTTATGGCTTCCTCCATGCAGCCTCAGGCTGCAGATCAGTCCCTGTGTCTCCAGGCTTCAGACCAGCAACTGTAATCCTAGGCTGTAGACCAACCCCCACAGATTCAGGCTCTATGCCAGCCCCAGCACCAGGACAATCCCTAGCTACAGTGAACCTAGGGTCCAGGCCCACCTGAACAGACCTGGGTATGAGGTTGGCCCTCACAGATTGAGGCTCCAGGATGACTCCTGCAGACCCAGGCTCTAGGCAACCCTCATGGACTCAGGGTCTAGGCTTGCACCCATGGACTCAAGCTCCATGTCCATTCCAGTGGACCCAAGTGCCAGGCCTATTCTGGTTCCTCTACACTTAGGCTCAAGGCTCACCCAAGTGCCAAGTCAGCCCCAGTAGATCAAGACTTTAGGTTGGTCCCTATGGATACAAGCTCCAGATCTGCCCTCATAGGCCTAATCAATAGGTCTATCCCAGGGATTCAGGCTCCAGACTCAACTTCAAGGGCCCAGACACCAGACCTACCCCTACCAAGGGATAGGAACTAACCAAGGAACTAATAACCAAGAAACTAGACCAGCCTGCTCAAGAACTTCAGAAATAAACCTGCCCACAGGCCACACAAGACAGCCTATCCAGAATCTCTGGATGGATTGATGGATTTTTAAGGGCTTTCCTAGACAAAGCTAATGTGCAAAAATTAGGATAAATTTCTACTTCTTCAAATGCACCACAGATATAAGTCAACAAGTAACATGAAAAATTAAGTAGACAGAATACCACCAAAATAACACAAAATTTTCTAGTAGCTGACACCAAAGAAATGGAGATATGCAAAGTGCTACAAAAAGAATTCACAGTAATTGTTTTAACAAAGCTTAGCAAACTTCAAGAAAATACAGAGAAACAATTTAATGAAAGCAGAAAAACAATAAACAAAACTAGAAATTTGTCAAAGAGATTGAAATTATTTAAGAAAATCAAACAAATTCTGAAGCTGAAAAATACAATGAATGAAATGGAAAAATTCAATAGAGATTATCAGCAGCAGAACTGATCATGCAGGAGAAAGAATCTGTGATTGTGAAGATAGGTTATTTGAAAATACACAGTGAAAAGAAAAATATAAATAGAAATGAAGAAAGCTTACAAGACTTAATGGACAGTATCAAAAGAGCAAATGTTTGAGTCATTAACATTCAAGAAGGAAGACAGAGAGACAAAGGTGGTAGAAAGTTTATTTAAAGAAATAATACCAGAAAAATTCCAAATGCAGGAAAATATAAATGTTTAAATATAGGAAGGACCAAGTTCTCCAGTCAGATTCAGTCCAAACAAGACTATATCAAGACATATTATAATCAAATTGAGAAAATTCAAAGGCAAAAAGTATCCTAAAAGCAAGAGAAAAGAAGCAAATCCTATATAAAGTAGCGTTCCAATGTGGTTTGGCAAATCCTGCAAGCCAGGAAAGAACAAGATGATATATTCAAAGTGCTAAAGGAGAAAAATTCCTGAGCAAAAATATTCTACCTGGCAAAGAAATTCTACCTTCTTCAGAAATGAAGAAGAGAACAAGACTTTTCCAGGCAAACAAAAACTGAGGGAGTTTATCACCACCAGATCTGTCGTACTAGAAATGTTAAAGGAAGACCTGAAGAAGCAATGAGACAAGGATGCTGATTGGTATCACCACTAAAACATATGAAAGCATAAAACTCACTGGTAAAAGTAAAAACACAGTCAAATTCAGAATATTCTCACACTATAAAAGCTGTATATAAATTACTTATATCTTTAGTATGAATATTTAAAGAGAAAACTATTTTTTAAAAGTAATAATTATAATAACTTATTAAGGGATATGCAATATAAAAATATAAATTGTAAAATCAAAAATCTAAAATGTGGGTTTTGAGTTAAAGTAAAAGTGTAGATTTTTAAATGCAATGAAAGTTAATTTATATTCAGCTTAAAATTGCCAACTATAATTTCAAGATGTTTTATGTAAGCCTCATGGTAACCACAAAGAAAAACCTAATAATAAATATGTGAAAGATGAAAAGTAAGGAATCAAAGCATACCACTACAGAAAATCACCTAATCACAAAGGAAGAAAACAGGAGAGGAAGGTGGGAGCAAAGTATCTAGAAAACAACCAGTAAACAATTTTTTTAATGGCAGTAGTAAGTCCTATGAATAATTAAATTCTCCAATCAAAGATATCGAGTAGCTGACCAGATTAAAAAAATAAGACCTAACAATATGCTGTCTACAAGGAACTCACTTCACCTTTAAGGGAACATATATTCAAAGTAAAGTAATGGAGAAAAGATGTTTCAGTCAAATGAAAACCAAGAGAGTAGGGTAAGCTATACTTATATCAGACAAAATAGACTTTAAGTCTAAAGCTGTACAAAGAGACAAAGTCATTATATATTAATAAAGGAAGCAATTCATCAATAGGATAAACAATTGTAAATATATATGCACCCAGCATTAAAGTACCAAAATATGTGAAGAAAATAAATAGATTGGAAGGAGAGACTAACTGTAACACAATAATTAGTAGGAAACTTTAACATATAACTTTCAGCAATGGACAGATTCACCAAACAAAAAAAATAAGGAAACATTGAACTTAAACTGCACTTTAGACCAAATAGACCTAACACATATACATAATATTCCACCCAACAGTAGTAGAATATGCATTCTTCTTAAGTGCATATGAAACATTCTCCAGGATATATTATATGTTCGCTCACAAAAGAAGACTTAAGAAATTTAAGATGATTGGAATCATATCAAGTATCTTTTCTGACCACAATGGTATGAAATTACAAATCAGTAACAGGAAGAATTTCAGAAAAATAAAAAATACAGCACTTCCCCTTTATCTATGGGGACACATTCCACAATCACCAGTGGATGCCTGAAGCTGAAGATTTCCAAAATGCTAGTAACTCAAACTTTTCCTCTGTTGATGCTGTCTCATAATTCCTATAAAGCTTTCTTCATTTTTAAAAATGGTTTTCTTTTTTCTCTTCTCACTATATGTTTTCAAATAACTTGTCTTCTGTTTTGTAGATTCTTTCTTTTGCTTGACTAATTTTGCTGCTGATCGTCTCTGATGCACTTTTCACTTTGTTCCCTGTATTTTTCAATGAACTATTATCATACATATGTATGTACAGAAAAAAATAGTACATATAAGGTTTTACAGAATAACGTTCTGGAATTTATAAGTTAGGCACAAAAGAGATTAACAAAAATAAGTATAATAAAAAATAGAGCAATTTTAACAATATATTGTAATAAAAGTTATGTGAATGTGGTTTCTCTTTCTCTCTCTCAAAATATCTCTGTATTTTCATACCATAGTTGACCATGGGAAACTGAAACTGTGGATAAGGCCTGACTACTACACTTGGAAATTTACAAATATGCTCCTAAACAAACAATGAATCTAGAAGAACTTAATTGAAAGTAAAAGTCCCTTGAAACGAATAAATATAGATAAATAATCTACCAAACCTTAGGGGATATAACAAAAGCAATTCTAAAATTATAAGTCTATGGCAGTGAACATCTAAGGCAGAAAAGAAGAAAGACCTCAAAAAAAAAAGACCAATATGTCAATATGTGACACCTCAAGGAACTAGAAGAATAAGGATAAATTTAAGCTCAAAGTTAGTAGAGGGTAGAAGATAATTACCAGAGCAGAAATAACTGAAATAGAGCATAAAAGAATAGGAAAGATTAATGAAACCAGGAGTTGGTTTTTTGAAAAGAGAAATAAAACTCACAAAACTTTAGCTAAACGAAATTAGAGAGAAGACAAATAAATAGAATTAGAAATGAAAAAAGAGACATTACAACTGATACCACCGAAATTTAAAGAATTGCAACATTCTACTATGAATAATTATATACCAATATATTGGATAATTTAGAAAAAATTGATAAATTTCTTAGACACATATAACCTACCAAGACTAAATTATGAAGAAATAGAAAACCTGAACAAACCAATAATAAATAAGGAGATTGAATTATGATTTAAAAGTCTCTAATAAAAGAAAAGTCCAGGACCTGGTGGCTTTACCACTGAATATGTTTTTTAAGTGAAAGCAACTGTATTAGGAATGTAAAGGAATAAAGAATGGCTACTTGATGAGCAGAGCAGCCTTTACCACTGAATTCTATCAAACATTTAAAGAAAAACATACCAATCTTACTGAAACTCTCTCCCCAAAAAATGAAGAAAGTGGTATACTTCCAAAGTCATTTTATAAGGCTAGTGCTACCCTTATGTCAAAGCCAGAGAAGGAAATAAAATTTCAGGCTAATATTCCTGAGAACATGGGTGCAAAAATTATCAATGAATACTAGCAACCCAAATTCTACAGCATATTAAAAGAATAATTTACTATGATCAAGTGCAATTCATCAGAGGGATATAAGAATGGTTCAACATTTGCAAATCTATAAATGTGACTCATCACATTAGCAGGATGAAGGACTGAATCATATGATCATCTCAATAGATGCAGAGAAAGCATTTGACAAAATTCAACATCCTTTCATAAGAAAAAATTCTTAACAAATTATAAAAGGAGTGTACCTCAACACAACAGAGGTCATATTTGACAAAGCCACTGGTCACTCTCATGCTCAATGGTGAAAAGTTGAAAGCTTTTTCTCTAAGATCAGAAGAAAGAAAATGATGCCCACTTATTACTATTTCTGTTTGACATAGTACTTGATGTTCTACTCAGAGCAGTTAGCCAAGAGAAAGAAATGAAGCATATCTAATTGGAAAGAAAGAAGTTAATTTGTTCTTTTTTGCAGAAAACATTATTTTATACATATAAAACCTTAAAGACCCTACCAAAAAAAAATGTTAAAACTAATACACTAGCTCAGGAAATTTGCAGGATACAAAATCAACATATGAAAATCAGTGGCATTTCTATACATGGACAACAAACTATCTAAAACGACAGCAAGAAAACAATTTTATTTATAATAGGTTTAAAAAAAACCGTTAGAAATAAATTTAACCAAGGAGCTGAAAGTCCTGTACACTGAAAACTATAAAACACTGATGAAATAAATTGAAAAAGTCACAAATAAATGGAAAGATATCCCATGTTAATGGATTGGAAGAATTAATATTGTTAAAATGCTCCTATTACCCAATGCAATCTACAGATTCAATACAATCTCTATCAAAATTCCAGTAACATTTTTCACAGAAATAGAAAAACAATTCTAAAATGCATATGGAACCACAAAACACCGTGAATAGCCAAAGCAATATACAGCAAAAAGACAAAGCTGGAGGCATCACCCTACCTGACTTCAAAATACAGTACAAAGCTATTGTAACAAAAACAGCATAGAATTGGCATACAAACATATGCATAAAACAATGGAACAGAAAAGAGTCCAGAAATCCACACATTTACAGTCAGTTGATTTTTGACAAAGGTGCGAAGAACACACAATGGGGGAAGGACAGTCTCTTTAATAAGTAGTATTCGGGCAATGAGACATCCATATGCAGAATGGATATGGATATCCTATATCATATACAAAAATCAACCCAAAATGGATTAAAGGCATAAACATAAGGTCTAAAAATGTAAAACTACCAGAAGAAAACATAGGGGAAAACTTCATGACGTTAGTCTCACCCATGATTTTTTTGGATTTGACCCCAAAAGTACAGGCAACAAAAGCAGAAATATACAAATGAGATTTTATCAAACTAAAGGCTTTTGCACAGCACAAGAAACAGCAGAGTGAACAGACAACCTGTGGAATCAGAAAAAGCATATGCAAACCAGACATCATGAAAGTGGTTGATATCCAAAACATAAAAAATTCAAATAACTCAATATAAAAAAAAAACAATTAAAGAGGGACAGAGAACTTGAATGCAGCACTATTTACAATAGCCAAGAGGTGGAGACAACCTAAGTATCCATCAGCAGATGAACAGGTAAAACATGGTGTACATACACAACTGAATACTATTCAGCCTTGAAAGAAAAGGAAATCTTGTCATCTGCAAAAATATGGAGGAACTGGAGGACATTATATTAGGTGAAATAAACCAGACACAGAAAGACAACTACTGTATGACCTCACTTACATATGGAATCTTAAAAAGTTGAACTCATAGAAGTAGAGAATAGAATGATGGTTACCAGTGGCTGGGAAGGGTGCGGAGTTAGGGAAATGTTGCCAAAGGATCCAAAATTTCAATTAGGAAGAATAAGTTCAAGAGTCCTATTTTTACAGCATGGTAACTACATTTACATTATATTATTGAAAAGTCACCAAGAGAGGAGATTTTAATTGTTCTTATGACCAAAAAAAAGTATGTGATACAATGCATATGTTAAGTAGTTTTATTAACCATTACATAATGTATATGTATTTTAAATCATGTCATACAAAATAAACATATACATTTTTGTCTTTTTTTTCCTTTGAGACAGAATCTCACTCTGTCACCCAGGCTGGAGTGCAGTGGCACAATCGCAGTGGCACAATCGACTCACTGCAACTTCTGCCTCCCTGGTTCAAGTGATTCTTCCAACTCAGCCTCTCAAGTAGCTGGGACTACAGGTGTGTGCCATCACACCCTGCTAATTTTTGTATTTTTAGGAAAGATGGGGTTTCACTGTGTTGGCCAGGGTGGTCTGGAGCTCCTGATTTCAAGTGATCCACCTGCCTTGGCCTCCCAAAGTGCAGAGATCGTAGCCATGAGCCACAGTTAATTTAAATATATAAATCAACAAAGTTGCTATATTTAGGGCTATCTAGCTGTTTACATGCCAATCACATTTTAACTTGAAAGAATATCACTTGGACAACAGAGTCTTTGTGTCAGAAAGTTTTCTTTTTTCTTTCTCTTTCCTGCTTCAACTGGCAAATTGCACTATGTTTATAATTTACTCTAATGTCCTTTGCCCTTCATATGATTCATTTCCATCTGGCATTCTTTTCCCATTTCTTTCCTGAGAGTTATGAAATATTTGTCCAGCAATTTCTAAAAACTGCCTTTACATGTACATAAACCACCGCCCAGATGTGCATCTGCTTCTCGTAAGCCAGTGAATCAGGGCTTATTATACAAATGAGCACAGCAGCATCCGGCTCAGGACACAAATGTTCCATTTCTCTCACAGGTGCTCACTTGTTCATTATTTCTCTTTTGTTCATATTTGGCAGGTGCCTGAATATTTATTCAAAATGTAATTTGTGGCTTATTGTCTAGAATAACAAAATATAAGTATAGAACTGTGTACAGACTATGCTGTCTACAGAAGGTAAAAAATATGTATTTTAATAAAAGTTTCAAAGCCAAAATAATTCCATACAAGCACTGAAATTAGGGTGCATAGTTCCAATAATAAAATAGATTTTTAAAAATTTTGTGGAAACTTGTATTAACTCCAAAATGGATAATTGAGAGATGGAATCTTAAGAGTGCTTTTTAAAAGTACTTGAAAGTTCTTAGTGGAAAAGAATTCCCCAGGAATATTATATAATTTTCAAATATAAAACCATAAAATTTAATTTTAACATAAAAGTAGAATGGCATCTTGACAAAAAGTAAGCAAATCTTAATCATTCAGTAGAAGTGTATTGAATATACATTTAGCTGAATGCTGAAAATGTTAAAATCAACAGTTGGTCAATGTGAATATCATGATATAGAAAGAACATGTCAAAACAAAAATAAATCTGAACTGTTATTAAATAAAGGTTAATTGTTACACTTTTGTTATAATTTTAGAAATTGCATTTTAAAGCACAGAAACAGTTTTTTCAACATTAGCACCTGATAGATTATTCCCATGGTAATTATATTACACATTAGTGAAACTATAAATAGACATTTATTTTCCACTGAGGATAGAGGAGGAACAACTTCTTTTATCTAGCTCCTGCCATCTAGGATACAGATGATGTAACAATATAACCATTATTCAACTTTTTCCACTTCTCTAATTCTAAGGGACTCAGTTTCCCTCTCTTGAGCCCCTGGGCTGGATAGTAATTATAAAATGATGCCAGTGATGCTGCCCCCCAAGCTATCTACCTGGAAAAAGATGCTAAATATTCTTTCAGAATATTTTCAGACACACTCTCGTTACTTTGGCTCTTGCTTATATTTTTATATCTACTATTTTCACAGACATTTGCTGCTTCACTCAATCACTTGAGAAAAAATTGTCCTTACTTTGGACTAGAATTTTTGCAACAGAACAATATGATTGACTTTTAGAATGACAAAATTGTTCCTGAATTTTTATCTGGCAGTCAGATTTCTGTCTGCCTCTCATTGGCGAGCATGACATTTCAGCAATTTCTCTAAAGAGGAATGATAAGAGGGTCTGTACAGCAGGCGTCATGTAAGAAAGACTCATACTTCCTGATGTATTTGTTTGATTTATTCAGCAGACTTCAGCAAAGGAAAGTTGTGAAAGCAAACATTGGTTGTTGGTATGTCTGAAGATACTGGTATTGTGGTGTTTTTATGTGCCAAGTATATATAATAAGGCTTGCTTTTATTTGCTCAGTCTTTGGATGTGTAATAGCTTTTATTCTATCTTGGTTGAACATCTTATGTAAGTACAAGATAAGGTAGTTCAAAATATCTTAACATGTAGCCTATATTTGCTAAAAGTTTATTTTCATGACAATTTTATATATTGTGATGATTACCAATATTTTAAAGAAAATATTTGTTAAAAAACAAACCCAAGATCACTAAGTGGACAAACATTTGATAAAGTTGAATATAGACGGTAGAATCTAGGTGGTAGATGCATGATACAAAGTTTAAAAAAATCTTCTTTTGAAAATTTACATAATAAAAGATTAGTAAAAATAATAAATCTAAATGACATGCTTTTACATTTACATTGTAAGTCAGGGTCTCTGGGGAGAGAGACTAAGATTTGCGAACAGGAAGTTCACAGGGAGTGCTCATGTACAATACCTGTGAGGGATGGGGAAAGCAAGATTAGGCACAGGGAAAAGTTAAACTGTGGTGCATTTGCAAAAGTGGCCTCAGCTGATCCTAAGGGGATTCAGAAGCTGAGATGACTACTTACAGTATCAGTTGAAGCTGAGCGCGGTGGCTCATGCCTGTAATTCCAGCACTTTGGGAGGCCAAGGCGGGTAGATCACCTGAGGCCGGGAGTTCAAGACCAGTCTGACCAACATGGAGAAACCCTGTCTCTACTAAAAATACAAAAAATTAGCCAGGCATGGTGTCACATGCCTGTAATCCCAGCTGTTTGGGAGGGTGAGGCAGGAGAATCGCTTGAACCCAGGAAGTGGATGTTGCAGTTAGCCTAGATTGTGCCATTGCACTCCAGACTGCGCAACAAAAGTGAAACTCCGTCTCAAAAAAAAAAAAAAAAAAAACATGGACTACCAGTTGAGTCAAGGGGCCAAGGCCTTTGCACCCCGACTTCAAGCAGTTATCAGATGTGGTCTGCTCACAAGGGGGAGAATGTAATCTTGGGCGAGGCAGGTTCTTCAGTGAGAGGCAACTTACCTAAAAAGACTCAGCAATGAGTGTCAGCATTCATCATTCCTGGCTGCAGGAAAAAAGAGTGCTTCAATAGTGTACCACAGTGTTACTACAACTTATGATATTTTTAATGATGTTAAAATAACTAGGTAGAAAGGTTACCTACATGATCATGTATCCATTGATCACAATGAGTTCATAGATACCAGAGTTGAACAACTAGCATTTAATTATTCGGCTAAAGCTGAAAGGTAACACCAGATTTTGCCAATACCCATGCTGAAGCCAGATTAGTACCACCTATACACAATGGCATTTGAAAGATCAATGTTATTTCAGAAAGTCAAGTGTAAATTATTTTGAAAAACAATGCAAATCAGTACATGTTAAAATAACTTTATGTTAAGTGACTTGAATACTGCAGTGCCTCTTTATAGAAACATATGTCTATGTTTCCTGTTTCCTATAAAAAATCTCTATGTTATTTTTTCCATTTATAATTGAGTCATCTCCTTCTACAGCTTGAATCCAGGAGTATGAGACCACCTCAGACAATACAGTGAAGCCTCATCTCATAAAAAAATAAATAAAAATAAATTAGCTGGACATGGTGGTTGCACACCTATAGTCCCAGTTATTCTGGAGGCAGAGGTGGAAACATCTCTTAAACATGGGAGCTCAAGGTTGCAGTGAGCTGTGACTGCATGACTGCATTCTAGTGTGACTGACAGAGTGAGACCCTGTCTTGAAAAAGAAAATATATTTTAAATATATGTATTTAGTATAACTGCCATTTCTTTTATGCTCACTCTATATCAGAAATTGATCTTATGCTTTAAATAGATTACACATATTTTACCCAAGAAATCTGCAAGATTAAGTACTACTATTCATTGAGACATATATGAAAATGAAGAATAAAGAGCTCTATAATTTTTCTACTTCTTTTTTCTTAAACACTCTATTGATTGTGAAGTATGAACAGAAGGTGAGAAATTTGGCCATCATTATTAGCTACATATTATGTGTGTGGGTAGAGGTCATAACTCAGAACTCATCATTATGGCAATTATGTTTGGACTACTAGTGGTCACAGAGATGATTTATTTTTCTTTCTTTTTAAAAGAAACTTCTATTTCAGGTTCAGGGGTACATGTGCATGTTTGTTATATAGGTAAACTCATGTCATGGGGATTTGTTGGACAGATTATTTCATCACCCAGGTACTAAGCCTAGTCCTCAATAGTTACTTTTTCTGATCCTTTCCCTCCTCCCACCCTCCATGTTCAAGTAGGCCTCAGTGTGTCTGTTGTTCCCTTCTTTATGTTCATGAGTTCTCGTAATTAAACTCCCACTTATAAGTGAGAACATGTGGTATCTGGTTTTCTGTTACTGAGTTAGTTTGTTGAGGATAATGGCCTCCAGCCCCAACTATGTTGCTGCAGAAGATTTGATCTCATTTCTTATTTATGGCAGCATAGTATTCCATGGTATGTATGTATCACATTTTCTTTATCCAGTCTGTCATTGATGGGGATTTAGGTTGACTCCACATCTTTGCTATTGTGAATACTGCTACAGTGAACATGTGCATGCATGTGTCTTTATAGTAGAACAATTTATGTTATTTTGGGTATATATCTATTAATGGGATTGCTGGGTCAAATGGTAGTTCTGTTTTTAGCTCTTCGAGTAATCACCATACATCTTTCCACAATGGAATTTACAATTCCACCAACAGTGTATAAGTGTTTTCTCCATAACCTTGCCAGCATCTGTTCTTTTTATTTTTATTTTTTTGACTTTTTAATAATAGCCATTCTGACTGGGGTGAGATGGTATCTCATTGTGGTTTTGATTTGCATTTCTCTAATGATCAGTGATATTGAGCTTAATTTCATATGCTTCTTGGCTACATGTATGTCTTCTTTTAAAAAGTATCTGTTTATGTCCTTTGCACACGTTTTAATGGGTTTGTTTTTTCTTGTAATTGTATTTAAATTTTTTATAAGTGCTGGATATTAGACCATTGTCAGATGCATAGTTTACAGATATTTTCTCTCATTCTGCAGGTTGTATGTTTACACAGTTGATAGTTTTTTGTTTGTTTGTTTCTTGCTTTTTGCTGTGTGGAAGCTCTTAAATTTAATGAGATCTCATTTGTCAAGTTTTTGCTTTTGTTGTGACTGCTTTTGGCATCTTCGTTATGAAGTCTTCGCCTATGCCTACGTCAAGAATCGTATTGCCTAGGTTGTGTTCCAGGGTTTTTATAGTTTTGGGTTTGACATGTAAGTTTTTAATCCATTTTGATTCTTTTTTACTGTAGTTAAGAAAATGTAATATGAAAGCTACTCTCTTAATTAAATTCTGGATGTACATTACAGTATTGTTAAGGATAAGCATAACGCTGTACAGCAGATTGTTAGGAACTTTTCATCTTGCATGAATGAGACGTTATGCCCATTGACCAGCTACTCCACATTTTCTCCTCCCCTCTAGTCCCTGACAACCACCATTCTACTTTCTGGGTTGATAAGTTTGACTACTTTAGATATCTCATATAAATGGAATCATGAAATATTTGTCTTTCTGAAACTGGCTTATTTCACATAGCATAATCTTTTCAAGTTCATTCATGTTGTAGCATATGATAGGAGGTCTTTGTTTTAGCTGCTATAACGAAGTATTGTAAATGGAGTAATTTGTAAACAATGGAAATTTGTCACTCACAGTTCTGGAGATGGGGAGGTCCAACCAACACACCAGCAGACTCAGTGTCCAGTGAGGGCTTGCTCTCTGCTACAAAGATGGCACCTTCTAGCTGTGTTCTCACATTTGCATAAGGGGAAACAAGCTAACTCAGGCTTCTTTTATAAAGGCATGAAATCCATTCATGGGGTGGATTCCTCATGACTTAATTATCTCCCAAAGGCCCCACCTCTTAATACTACCACATTGGAAATCAGGTTTCAACATATGAATTTATGGAGAACACAAACATTCAGATGACAGCACAGGATTTTCTTATTTTTAAAAAGGGAAAAATATTCTATATTCTATGTATTGTCACTTTTTTCACCATTCATTTGTTGAAAACTTAGGCTATTCCCACCTCTTGGAAATTACAAACAAGGCTGCAATGAACAGTGGAGTGTAGATGTCTCTTTGACATACTGATTTTATATTCTTTGAAGATATATCTGAAGTGGAATTGTTCAATCATATGATAATTCTATTTTTAGTTTTTTAATGTCTCCATACTGTTTTTCATAATGGGTGTACAAATTTACATTCCCAGCAACAGTGTACAAGAGTTTTCTTTTCTTCACACCTTTTCTAACACTTGTTTTCTTTCAACTTTTTCATAAAAGTCATCCTAAGAGTGTGAGGTGATATCTTATTGTGGCTTTTAATTTGTGTTTTCCTGATGATTAGTGATGCCAACAATTGTTCCATATACCTGTTGTCTATTTATACGTCTTCTTTTAAAGAAATATCTGTTCAAGTCCTTTGCCCATTTTAAAATCCAGTTATTTGTTTTCTTGCTATTGAATTCTTTGTGTTCCTTATATATTTTAGATATCAATGCTTTATCAGATGTATGATTTCCAAATATTTTTTCCCGATCTGTAGTTTGTCTTTTCACTCTGATAATTATTCCACAATCATAATGAATTTTTTACCACAATTTTGTTGTGTCCACTTTAAAGTGGTTCAATGAATCCAGATATTAATTAGATAGCATCATTGCCAGAGGCCTACACATATAGCATAATGGTATTGCTGCAAGAAAAATCTCTAGGTTAAAGAAAATGGTAGTTTTCCTTTACTGTGCACCAGAGTGCATTTGGAGGTGCCATGGAGCTACAATTGCTAATTTAAGAGTCACTGACAGAAGGTTCAAAAATGTTGTGGTGATCTGCTTTTGGAAATTTTTTCTGTAATTATAGGCAAGCAAATAAGGAACCTTACCCTTACATGTGGTATCTTAAAGTGGAAAGATTTGTCAAGCAACTGTATTAATATTGTTGCTAACAGTAGAAAAAGAACATATAGAATTCCCTGATGAGACAGTCTACTGGGGCTCTCATTAAAATTAGTACATATTTCTTGAAAATAAAAGCAGCCTTGGGCATCATTTAAGTCACTGGGAGTGATGCAACTCAGAAGCCAGTGAATTCTGAGAGAATGGGTTCTTTTCTTCCTTAGTGATTGAGTCACTTCCAATTAAATGAGCTGATGTTCTGAATGTTACTTATGTCTGGAAATCAGGTTTCAGAAATAAGTTGAGGTGCATCACTAATGAACATCACCTACCATACTGTGTGCCATGTAAGCTCTTTCTATCAGTGCTACTGACATCTTAAACCTGGGACATCACAGTACTGTGACAATTTGGAAACAGTATGCTAAAACTCCAGAGACTGAGTTAGCTGACATGCAGATAATTGGCAATTGAAATGTAGTCCTGTTCTGTTGATAAAAAAAAATTGCCTGAGACATGGTGGAATTACCTCAGACCTTCTACCATCCTTTGAAAAGAAAACATGGATATATGTGCATTCTTTTCAATGTGAAAGTTATTCCTAATCTCAAACTGATGTAAGAGAAATCCTGTTTGAAATGAAGTTAATTGTGAAGCATGAAGATGAGAATTACCCTTCAATAGGGTAATTTGGCCATAATTTGGGACTGTAGAAAAATATAAGGGGGAGCAGGCAGGAACTGAGATTGGCTGCTTAGAATAATGTTCAGATTGAAGCCGACTTTAAATGAGGGTAAATTCAAAGAACTGAGGATGGCTGGCTTTTAGCGGCCAGAGGAAGGAAAAAGGAAAGACTCATCACAGCCTTACCATAATTACAGGCAGAGATTGAAAGTCCAAAATGGTACATAAGTTAGCCTAAAGTTACCTGTTACACATCTGAGCAGTGATTACAGTAATCAAATTTTGTTTAAGATACCTCAGAGACAAGTAACAATGGTAGAAACTCTGTAATGGAACCTGCTGATAGTGCTTATCACAGGGCTGGCCTGATAAATGCTGGGTTCAGTTATAGAGTAATTTCCTTTTTACTGTTGAGGAAATTTAATTAAAAACAAAATCTCCCAACCGACAAAACTTCTCCATTAAGGTAGTAGAGAAAGTAAACAGTTTTATTATTGAATGAGTATTAAATGAGAATGTGATGCTTATCATAGGCAATCCACTAAGAGCTTGCAAAGAACTAGCAGAGCAAAATTTATAATATATAACCCTTTTATGTTGTTGATATATATAACCCATCACATACATATGTGTTTTCTAGGTAAACATTCAATAGTCTTCAAGTAAGAGGACTATATAACACCATTTGTCACACATAGTTCATCCTAGAATCACCTGGTAATTGGGGTGACCATTTGTGTAAGCTGATTGACTTTATCCATAGGAAAAGCAAACTGCTTATATCTTTTTGACAGGAGGTATATTTGTAACTTGGATCAAGGCACCATGGAATATTATCTTATACCCTCCCACAGAAACTGGTAGATTGGGGGTTGTTTTAGTTCCTTCTCATACTGCTATGAAGAAATATCCAAGATTGGATAATTTATAAAGGAAAGAGGTTTGATGGACTCACAGTTCCACAAGGCTGGGAAGCTCTCAGGAAACTTACAGTCATGGTGGAAGAGGAAGCAAAAGCATCCTTCTTCACAAGGAGGCAGGAAAGAGCACTGCTGAGCAAAGGGAAAAAAGCCCTTATAAAAACCATCAGATCTCATGAGAACTCACTATCACAAGAACAGCATAGGGGTAACTGCTCTAATGATTCAATTACTTCCCACAGGGTTTCGCCCATGATGTGGAGATTATGGGAACTAAAAATCAAGATGAAATTTGTGTAGGAACACAGCCAAACCGTATGAGGGATGCTCACTCCCTTGATATTTACATTTCCTTTTTTTTTTTTGAGACTGAGTCTCACTCTATTGCCCGGGCTGGAGTCAGTAGTGCAATCTCGGTTCACTGCAACCTCCACCTGCTGGGTTGCAGTGAACTGAAAATCACAGAATCAAGTGATTCTCCTGCCTCAGCCTCCAGAGTAGCTGGAATTACAGGTGCCCACCACCACTCCCAGCTAATTTTTGTATTTTTAGTAGAAACGGGGTTTCACCATGTTGGCCAGGCTGGTCTTGGACTCCTGACCTCAAGTGATCTGCTGACCTTGGCCTCCAGAAGTGTTGGGATTACAGTCATGATCCATTGGGCCCATTGATATTTACATTTCAAAGAGATAGCTCCCAGGTCTTTGACAAACATTCCTGAGGCATAAAGTTGACAAAAAGCCTATCTAGTTTTCAGAAAGATTTATATTCACTTCAAAGAGAAAAGAAAGAATTTACAACTGCAAATTTTCTAAAATAAATGCCCTAAGAAAATGGGAAGGGGTGGGTAAATTTCTTTTTCTTTCTTTTTTTTTCTGAAAGAAATAATTTCTTTTTATTAAATAAATACAGTTAGATAGAAGGAATAAGATCCACTATTTGGTAGCACTTCATGGTGACTATATTAACAAAAATTTATTGTATATTTTAAAATAACTAAAATAATGGAATTAGAATATTCCTAACACAAAGAAATGATAAACACTTGAGGTGATAGATACTTCAGTGACCCTAATTTGATCATTTCACATTGTATGCCTGTATCAAAACGGCACATGCACCCAACAAATACAACTATTATGTACCCATAATCACTGAAAGTAAATTTTTAAAAAGTAAGGATTACTGCATAATTTAGGCATTCATTACATATTTGTCTTGCAAAAAAAGATTATAGATATATGACTTCCAGGGAAAATAAAAGCTTACAACCTCCTATACTGATACTCTGTGAAGCTGAGCTAGGGATTCTGGATGTTATTAGTCACAGGATCCTAATGACATTGCTCAGAATTGAAGATTCTTGCTATATCCTTAAATATTCCCTTTATTTTTTAAAATAGGTTTTTATTTTGATATAATTTGAGCTTACAGCAAATTTGCAAGAATAGTACAGGGAACTCCTATATACCCTTTATCTGGATTTGCCAAGTTTATACATATTTTTCTCTACTTGCTTTATAATTCTGTGGATACAATATATACATATATGTATGTAATTCACAGTACAATGATTTAATTCTTCTCTATTTAGGAAACCTGCTTATGAAGTGCTAACTTGCTTGTTCAGTGAACCTTAAAATCAGGATTAATTGTGGAGTGACTATGGAGCCTTCTGTCTTAAACAGAATTCCAGTATTTGGCTGTTTAATGTGTATTCTACAAGGAGGGGAATCAAAGTTGTGCCAGAGGCTGTGGTGGTGGTGGTGTTTGCAGAAGGTTGTTATTCAGAGCCCTGTTGGCAATCCTCAGTCTTCAGACTTATCCTAGGGTTGGGGATTATTGGAAAGGACCTGTTGTGTAAATGTCCAGCAATTGTGATAAGACCGCAATGCAGCTTGTAGAAATTACTGGTTCCTGGAGTGTAATATTAGTACAGGAATAATCTGCATTTATCAGCCAAAGTTCAGAGAAAAAAGAATTAATACCTTAAAGTCTTAAGCAAAAAGTAATCTGACACAGAGAAGTAGGTGCCCACCAAATTATTAAAGACACTAGAGGAGTGGGTTTCAGACCCACTAGAATAATTCCGCAAACATCATATGACTGACTTCCCAAGTGAGCTATTATTTCTGGCACCATCAGATGCTAGGAAATCAGGAGGCTGCCTCTGGAAATATGGAGCTAAAGATCATTTTACCATTGTGATCACTGGAAGATCAGGAAGCTATTGCTCCATCTTTTCACACATCCAAGTCCATATGTGTCTGTCCCACGTGGATTCCACGTGTGTCCCACACTAGGGCTTCAGGGAATTTCAGTGCAGTATAGAAAGGCAGGTGTCAGGTCATAGCAGCACAAATCTGTATGCTGAAGCAAAGGCCGGAATAAAAGTTGGGCCAAGAGGTCAGGTGGAGTACAAGAGGTATCCAACACAGGAACTCACATCCTAGCTGCCCTCAAAGCCACTTCAGTGCTAAAGGCACTCTTTCTCCTGGGATGCCTGCAGAGCTACTGGGAAAAGGTCTTTGGTATGGAGCAACCTAACTTTTCAAAACTTTTTAATATGAAGACAATTGATGTAAGAGTAAACTATGGATATTTCACTGGCATAACTTCAAGATCCTATAATTTATCCAGACCCCTTGACTTTTCCCTATGGCCACCCCAAAACTGCCCTTTCAACAGTTTATCCCCTCTCAACAAATAGTACCAGATTTTGCTCAGTTTCTCAGATCACACCTTGGAGTTTTGCTCGACCTCCCTGTTTTTCTCATATTCAATATCCAGTGCAGGAGCAATCTTGTCTGTTGCATTTTAACAATGTATTCCAAACCCGCCACTGCATTGCCTTCATCACTACCATGCTAGCTCAGGTAGCACCTCCTCCCCTGTGGATTATCCCAGCCGCTTCCTAACTATTTTTTTACCCTTTACAGACTGTTCTTTTCACAGTAGCCAGAGTGGCTACTTTAAAAAATGTTAAGCCATGTCATTTCTCTGGTCTCGACTGCTCCATGATTCACATCAGATTTCAAATAAAGCCTAAAGTCCTTTTTATGGTCTTGTTTCTACCTGATCTGGCCCTATTTATGTCTGTGGCCTCATTTCCTACCACTCTTGCTCTTACCTATACTAAGTCTCTACTTACTCTTACCTCCCTGATAGTCCTCAGATGTGCCAAGCATGTTTCTAACTCAGGCATTTACATTTGCAATTTGCTTTTGGAGTTGAGAATTTCTTTCTCACACTCAGTTGAGATGTTACCTCCCAAGGAGACTTCTCAGAACTCCCTTTTAAAAACAGTCCCTCATCATACTGTATTCTCCCTCTCTCTCTTTTAAGAGACAGGGTCTTATTCTGTTGCCCAGGCTAGAGTACAATGGCATGATCATAGCTCAGTACAGTCTCAAACTCCTAGGCTGAAAAGATCCTCCTGCCTCAGCCTCTCAGGTAGTTGGGACTACAAGCTTATGCCACCACACCTGGCTAATTTCAAAATTTTTTGTAGAGATGGGGGGTCTCATTACATCCCCAGGCTGGTCTCAAAATCAGGGCCTCAAGGTATCCTCCTGCCTCACTACCCCAAAGTGTTGGAATTACAGGTGTAAGCCTGTTAAAGTTTTGTTCATAGAGCTAATTACCCAATGTGTGTGTGCATGTGCACATGTTTGTGTGTGTGTGTGCATGCATGTGTGTGTGCATGTGTAAATTGCTTATTTATTTCATTCTCTAAAATATTTGTTAAATGAGGGCAGGAACTATGTTGAATCTATCATCCATTCCCAGTGTCTATAATGGTTCTTGGCACATACGGGTTCAATAAATGTTAAATTAACAACTTAATTAAATCAGATCAACTGTGTTTGTTTTGTCAGGCAGTAGATTTCCCTTTAACTGTTTGCTACTCAAACGCTACTAGTTAACAGAAAAAAGAAAATAACATTTTCTGTGGTCTTTGATAGTGTAAATTCACTCCATACAACTATAACCAAATCATTTATTTATGTTCATTTCATAGTCTATTGAAGGTCATCTGGTAGTGCAGCAATGTAACAACTAAGTCTGGTGAATACTTCTTCAGATTCCTAGCATACTCTTTGAAGTCCTAAAGTTATCTAGCCATCAAGTAGGAGACTGAGCTTGGACTGTGGAGGACATTTTAGAACCTCCTGTTGAAAATGACATTCATCATTTCCAAATTCCCATTGCCCAAAATTTAATCTTATGGTCCCACCTAACTCTAAGGGAGGCTGGAAAATTTAATTTAGCTGTGCTCCCAGGAGAAAATGTAACTGTATTAACTCTCTCAAAATAGACATATGCATAATCATCTTTAATTTTTAAAAATTTCCAAGAGATAAGTACTTTATCTTCATTTACAGATGAAAAAATCTGACCCTCAGAGAAGCTGAGCTGTACAACCAAGGTCATATGGCTAATGATTACGTGACAAAGCCAAGGCTTCACTCCAGTTGTCCTGTGATTTTCTCTGTCACTTGGGCAATGGGAATTCCATACATAGCACTGGCATTTTGATGAGACTGACTTTGCTTATGATTTTATTTATGCTTACACATCACTTAAGTATGCACATATTCCTTGGACTTGAATGACCTTTAATATGTTTGTTAACATACCATGATTATTCTTTATAGTTGTCTTATTCACTGTCTTCTTTGATCTGTTCCCACTCCTACTAAGCAATCACAGTATCTCAGTACTTTTCAAAAATTACAAAAAATGCAACAAAACTTTTTTTCTACTTTTCAGTCAGCATAGATGATATATTAAAAGTCTTCATTCATGGCACAAAATACATAGCCATATTGATTAATGTTTCTGATTTATTTCATTTGAATCACTCCCACTTTAATAGAGACATGAACTGTACTTGATTGCCTCTAATTGCCAAACACTGATTAGTTGGAAAGAATAATGTCCCTATGAATAGATAATAATTAGGCAGAACATCAATAAAATAAGAGACTCACCTTTAATCAGTGAAAGAGTAAGATGTAGCTCTAAGCCTTCTTACAGATTTCATAGAAAACATTACAGGGGGGCCTTGTTTACATGAAATCTCTGTTAGCACATGCTGACCCTCACCCTTGTAGTTGAAGAAACTCTGTGTCATCAGTGTAGCCTCAGATGACTAGACACCTCAGAATCTTACCCACCAAATATATTCATGAGACATTGATGACTCAAACAGAATTCTGATTGTTCACTTATGATCAAATGTGTGACAGTCAGTGACTAGAGCACTCATTTAGTTTTTCTAGGTCACCCCCTCCTGCTTTCAGGGTATCTAGGAAACCAAATTATAAACCTGCTGATTCCATGGCAAGCAAGAATTATGAAATATGATTAGGTAGTTTTAAAGGGAGATTTTGTCCAGGAACTGTTAAGACTTGACAAAACACTTCCTTATCACAAAATCAGGCACACAAGTAAAACAAAAACTACAATAAATCTCCCCTAGGGAATGAAAAACTCCTGTACACTAGATATATTGTTTCCATACCCTGAATAGAGTTGAATAAAGGCATGACCAGATTAATGCTGTCTCAACGAATATTTTCTGAGATTCATATATTTTACCCAGGAAACATATTCTTTATGTTAAAAAGAATCTGTTAACATAATCTTTCTTCACGGAGATCCCAAACTTTGATTAGACCACAGAGTCTTCTACAACAAAAATTGTTTTCAGAGTAGTGTATTTTTAGTGGAAAGAATATAGAATATTTTTGTGGAAAGGGAATGTAAATTTAGGCAAATTTAGGATTAAACACTTATAATAGCCATTTATTTAATGAATAATTTCATGTAAGTTACTTAACCCTGCTAAGAATCAATTATCTCTGAAAATAGAGTATACCTTTCAAGATTTTTCTGCAAATAAGACAGAACAGATATTAACTACCTGGCATATAGTAGATGTTTCATTCATTATAGTCATTATTATTATTCTGGGACTTCTCCCCAGTATTAATTGTAGCAATATTCTCTTTAAAATAGTTCTGCAAATAGCTAGTACCAGTCAATAAATGTGGTTTTTATACATTTAATTCTTTTTTTCTTAATTGCATTTTAGGTTTTGGGGTACATGTGCAGAACATGCAAGATAGTTGCATAGGTACATACGTGGCAGTGTGATTTGCTGCCTTCCTCCCCTTCACCCACATCTGGCATTTCTCCCCATGCTATCCCTCCCAACTCCCCCCAACATTGTCCCTCCCCTATTCCCCCAAATAGACCCCAGTGTGTAGTGCTCCCCTCCCTGTGTTCATGTGTCCTCATTGTTCATCACCTGCCTATGAGTGAGAACATGCAGTATTTCATTTTCTGTTCTTGTGTCAGTTTGATGAGAATGACGTTCTCCAGATTGATCCATGTGCCCACAAAGGACACGAACTCATCATTTTTGATTGCTGCATAATATTCCATGGTGTATATGTGCCACATTTTCCCAGTCCAGTCTATCATCGATGGGCATTTGGGTTGGTTCCAGGTCTTTGCTATTGTAAACAGTGCTGCAGTAAACATTCATGTGCATGTGTCCTTATAGTAGAACGATTTATAGTCCTTTGGATATATACCCGGTAATGGGATTGCTGGGTCAAATGGGATTTCTATTTCTAAGGCCTAGAGGAATCGCCACACTGTCTTCCACAATGGTTGAACTAATTTACACTCCCAGTAGCAGTGTAAAAGTGTTCCTATTTCTCCACATCCTCGCCAGCAACTGCTGTCTCCAGATTTTTTAATGATAGCCATTCTAACTGGCGTGAGATGGTATCTCAATGTAGTTTTGATTTGCATTTCTCTAATGATGAGTGATGATGAGCATTTATCATATGTCTGTTGGCCTCATGTATGTCTTCTTTTCTAAAGTGTCTATTCATATCCTTTGCCCACTTTTGAATGGGCTTGTTTGTTTTTTTCTTGTAAATCTGTCTGAGTTCTTTGTAAATTCTGGATATCAGCCCTTAGTCAGATGGGTAAACTGCAAACATTTTTTCCCATTTTGTTGGTTGCCAATTCACTCTAGTGACTGTTTCTTTTGCCGTGCATAAGCTGTAGAGTTGATTAGGTCTTATTTGTCTATTTTGGCTTTTGTTGCCAATGCTTTTGGTGTTTTGGTCATGAAGTCCTTGCCTACTCCTATGTCCTGGATGGTTTTGCCTAGATTTTCTTCTAGGGTTTTTATGTGCCAGGTCTTATGTTTAAGACTTTAAACCATCTGGAGTTAATTTTATTGTAAGGTGTCAGGAAGGGGTCCAGTTTCTGCTTTCTGCACATGGCTAGCCAGTTTTCCCAACACCATTTATTAAACAGGGAATCCTTTCCCCATTGCTTGTTTTTGTCAGGTTTATCAAAGATTGTATGGTTGTAGAGATGTTGTGTTGCCTCCAATTCCTCTGTTTTGTTCCATTGGTCTATATCTCTGTTTTGGTACTAGTACCATGCTGTTTGATTACTGTAGCCTTGTAGTATAGTTTGAAATCCGGTAGTGTGATGCCCCCCGCTGTGTTCTTTTTGCTTAGAATTGACTTGGCTATGGGGCTCTCTTTTGGTTCCATATGAAGTTCATGGTGGTTTTTTCCAGTTCTGTGAAGAAAGTCAATGGTAGCTGGATGGGAATAGCGTTGATTCTGTAAACTACTTTGGGCAATATAGCCATTTTCACTATATTAATTCTTCCTAACCATGAACATGGAATGTTTCTCCAACTGTTTGTGTTCTCTCTTATTTCGTTGAGCAGTGGTTTGTAGTTTTCCTTGAAGAGGTCCCTTACATTCCTTGTGAGTTGTATTTCTAGGTATTTTATTCTTTTTGTAGCAATTGTGAGTGGCAGTTTGTTCTTGATTTGGCTTTCTTTAAGTCTGTTATTGGTGTAGAGGAATGCTTGTGATTTTTGCACATTGATTTTATATCCTGAGACTTTGCTGAAGTTGCTTATCAGTTTCAGGAGTTTTTGGGCTGAGGCGATGGGGTCTTCTAGGTATACTATCATGTTGTCTGCAAATAGAGACAATTTGGCTTCCACCTTTTCTATTTGAATACACTTTATTTCTTTCTCTTGCCTGATTGCTCTGGCTAGAACTTCCAGTACTATATTGAATAGGAGTGGTGAAAGAGGGCATCCTTGTCTAGTGCCAGTATTCAAAGGGAATGCTTCCAGTTTTTGCCCATTCAGTATGATATTGGCTGTTGGTTTGTCATAAATAGCTTTTATTATTTTGAGATACGTTCCATCGATACTGAGTTTATTGAGGGTTTTTAGCATAAAGGGCTGTTGAATTTTGTCAAAGGCCTTCTCTGCGTCAATTGAGATAATCATGTGGTTTTTGTTTTTGGTTCTGTTTATGTGGTGAATTACATTTATAGACTTGCGTATGTTAAACCAGCCTTGCATCCCCGGGATGAATCCTACTTGATCATGATGGATAAGTTTTTTGATTTGCTGTTGCAATCGGCTTGCCAATATTTTATTGACGATTTTTGCATCTATGTTCGTCATGGATATTGGCCTGAAGTTTTCTTTTCTTGTTGGGTCTCTGCCGGGTTTTGGTATCAGGATGATGTTGGTCTCATAAAATGATTTGGGAAAGATTCTCTCTTTTTGGAATATTTGGAATAGTTTCAGAAGGAATGGTACCAGCTCCTCTTTGTGTGTCTGGTAGAATTCGGCTGTGAACCCATCTGGACCTTGGCTTTTTTTGTGTGGTAGGCTCTTAATTGCTGCCTCGACTTCTGACCTTGTTATTGGTCTATTCATAGTTTTAGCTTCCTCCTGGTTTAGGCTTGGGAGGACACAGGAGTCCAGGAATTTATCCATTTCTTCCAGGTTTACTAGTTTATGTGCATAGAGTTGTTTGTAATATTCTCTGATGATGGTTTGAATTTCTGTGGAATCTGTGGTGATTTCCCCTTTATTGTTTTTTATTGTGTCTATTTGGTTGTTCTCTCTTTTCTTTTTTATCAATCTGGCTAGTGGTTTGTCTATTTTGTTGATCTTTTCAAGAAACCAGATCTTGGATTTATTGATTTTTTTGAAGGATTTTTGTGTCTCTCTCTCCTTCAGTTCAGCTCTGATCTTAGTTATTTCTTGTCTTCTGCTAGGTTTTGAGGTTTTTTTATCTTGCTCCTCTAGCTCTTTCAATTATGACGATAGAGTGTCAATTTTGGATCTCTCCATTCTCCTCATATAAGCACTTATTGCTATATATTTTCCTCTAGAGACTGCTTTAAATGTGTCCCAGAGATTCTGGTATGTTGTGTCTTTGTTTTCATTGGTTTCGAAGAACTTCTTTATTTCTGCCTTCATTTCATTGTTTATCCAGTCAATGTTCAAGTGCCAGTTGTTCAGTTTCCATGAAGCTGTGCGGTTCTGGGTTGGTTTCTGAATTCTGAGTTCTAACTTGATTGCACTATGGTCTGAGAGACTGTTTGTTATGATTTCAGTTGTGTTGCATTTGCTGAGCAGTGCTTTACTTCCAATTATGTGGTCAATTTTTGAGTAGGTGTGATGTGGTGCTGAGAAGAATGTATATTCTGTGGATTTGGGGTGGAGAGTTCTGTAAATGTCTATCAGGTTTGCTTGCTCCCGGTCTGAGTTCAAGCCCTGGATATCCTTGTTGATTTTCTGTCTGGTTGATCTGTCTATTATTGACAGTGGAGTGTTAAAGTCTCCCACTATTATTGTGTGGGAGTCTAAGGCTCTTTGTAAGTCATTAGGAACTTGCCTTATGTATCTGGGTGCTCCTGTATTGGGTCCATATATGTTTAGGATTGTTAGCTCTTCTTGTTGTATCGATACTTTTACCATTATGTAATGACCTTCTTTGTCTCTTTTGATCTTTGTTGCTTTAAAGTGTATTTTATCAGAGATGAGAATTGCAACTCCTGCTTTTTTTTTGCTCTCCATTCGCTTGGTAAATCTTCCTCCATCCCTTTATTTTGAACCTTTGTGTATCATTGCATGTGAGATGGGTTTCCTGGATACAGCACACTGATGGGTTTAGGTTTTTATCCAATTTGTCAGTCTGTGTCTTTCAATTGGTGCATTTAGTTTATTTACATTTAGGGTTCATATTGTTATGTGTGAATTTGATACTGCCATTTTGATGCTAGCTGGCTGTTTTGACTGTTAGTTGATGTAGATTCTTCATTATGTTGATGCTCTGTAGCATTTAGTGTGATTTTGGAATGGCTGGTACTGATTGTTCCTTTCTATGTGTAGTGCCTCTTTCAGAAGCTCTTGTAAAGCAGGCCTGGTGGTGACAAAATCTCTGAGTACTTGCTTGTTCGCAAAGGATTTTATTTTTCTTCACTTATGAAGCTCAGTTTGGCTGGATATGAAATTCTGTGTTGCAAGTTCTTTTCTTTAAGGATGTTGAATATTGACCCCCACTCTCTTCTGGCTTGTAGAGTTTCTGCCGAGAGATCTGGTACACCTTTCAAACGTAGGTTAGGTCTCTTCACATAGTCCCACATTTCTTGTGGATGGAAGCTAAAGGGGAAGCATGCACATCTTACCATGGAGAGAGAGAGAAAAAAAGTGAAGTGGGAGGTGCTACATACTTTTAAACAACCAGATATGAGAACTCCCTCACTGTCACTAGAACAGCAAAAGAAAATCCACCCCCATGATCCAATCACCTCTCCCCAGATTCCTCCCCTAACACATGTTATAATTCAACATGTGAGTTGAGTGGAGACACAGAGCCAAACCATATCCATCACCTTTGGGGTTAGAATTTCAACATATGAATTTTGAGGGGTACACTAGCATTACAAATATAGCAGAGCCGTTTTGCACTTAGCTTTCTTATGTATCCTATCCCTACACTATTTCATCTTTCAGGGAGCTGACCTCTGCAGGAAGCATTTTTTGGGCTTCTGCATCAGCTGTCATCCGGATGGGCTTGACCAATTTCCCTCACTAGAGTTTTGTTTCAAATTAAAGGGAGCTACAATATCATGACTCAAATAACATTCTGTCATTTGCTTTTCTCTTTTTTGTTAAGATCAGACCATCCTCCAGCTCCCTCTTCCCTGCCTTCCTGTATGACAGGATATTTACGTAGATTTATTTCAAATGGGCTGCCATTTAAGACTTGAACTGCAGACTGCTGTTTTGGGACAAGCCCAGTTAGTGCCTAGTTTCCTTCTCCATTGGTTACTGCATAAGCTCAAGCGTATCACATAAGCATGTTTTCAGAGTCTAAGGAAGTAACTCTTATACATAGGCTGAAGTTTAAAAATCTTTAATGTGGTAGAGGTAACAACAAGTCCCAGAGGTGCAGTCCAGGGTGAAAACATCAGAAAGCCACAAGAAAAGTATAGTCACTGGCAGACTGAGAAAGTTTAGTGGGTTTAACAAAAACCGTGAAGATGAAGCATACCACGAGTCCTGGGTATTTTAAACTGGGTTAAGGGCAGCAAAAATTAACCAAGATACTAAACGCTGATGAAACTAAGCCTTCTGATATAACTATTGGCTGAAGAACAGGCAGGACAATCTGAAAAAGGTGGTAATGAACACTCTGGGAATTGCTTAGGATAATGTCAAATAATTTTGAAATAATTGAAATCCTTAGCTTTCATGAATTTATATACAACCAGTTTAGAGTAACACAAATAAGTGTGAAATGCAAACAATGGATTTATTGAGTAAAAGATAAGCTGCTTGTTTGAAATGTTGAGTATTTTGATAATTCTTAAAGTTCTCTCTACAAAGACTGAGACAGCTGTGCTAATTTTTCCCTAAGATAAAGACCTGCTGTTTGGCTTGTAATTGTAATCTTTGACTCCATGGAGGAAAGGTTAGCTGCCTTGTGAATGATTTTCTTCCCCCTTACCAAATGAGCAGACCAATTAATTATATCTAAGCATTATGGGAAAAGCCGCTCATAAGGGAAAGGAAGTCCATTCTTTAAATGTCATCTGAGTGAATGTAATTCATAACTGCACATTTATCTTTGATCATTTCTTAATTATAACTGCAGTTAAGTCCCATTCTTTTTGATATGCTATATACATGTCTATTTTTTACTTTTATTCTATGTAATCTTTGCTTAGCTTTTGCTGACTGCAAAACTAAAATTAACCTATCTTTAGTCATCTTATACTTCTGTTTATATTTTCTTTTGCTATTTGATATTTCATAAAACTTGATGAAATACTATATAGAGATGCATTACCAAATAACATGAGTTTTCATCAAATTACTTTTTTTCTGAGAAATTAGGAACTCTAGAAGTAAAAATTTTATAAGTCTTCAAGTTATTACAGTGCTTATGGACCCTGAGTATTGAAAAATGTTAGGTTTAATTTATTCATTCATCCCCACATGGTCCCCCAAAATATTTATTTATTTTTGTTTTTTATTGCATTTTAGGTTTTGGGGTACATGTGCAGAGCATGCAATACAGTTGCATAGGTACACACATGGCAGTGTGTTTTGTTTGCTTTCTCCCCTTCACCCACATTTGGCATTTCTCCCCAGGCTATCCCTCCCCGCCTCCCCCTCCCACTGGCCCTCCCCTTTTCCCCCCAATAGACCCCAGTGTTTAGTACTCCCCTCTCTGTGTCCATGTGTTCTCATTTTTCATCACCCGCCTATGAGTGAGAATATGTGGTGTTTCATTTTCTGTTCTTGTGTCAGTTTGATGAGAATGATGTTCTCCAGATTCATCCATGTCCCTACAAACAACACGAACTCATCATTTCTGATTGCTGCATAATATTCCATGGTGTATATGTGCCACATTTTCCCAATCCAGTCTATCATCAATGGGCATTTGGGTTGATTCCAGGTCTTTGCTATTGTAAACAGTGCTGCAGTGAACATTCGTGTGCATGTGTCCTTATAGTAGAATGATTTATAGTCCTTTGGATATATACCCAGTAATGGGATTGCTGGGTCAAATGGAATTTCTATTTCTAAGGCCTTGAGGAATCGCCACACTGTCCCCCAAAATATTTAAATGACTTTTCAGCTTTATAAATGATTGAGTGCTTTGTGCCTTGTTGGGAGATTTGCCTCCGTCTAGCAAAAAATTAGCATTTTTAGGGATACTGATTTTTGGCCTGGTAGAATCAGTGACCTTTTTCACTCATTGTGGAGTTTTTAGCACTTGATGTGACACAGATTCAAAGTACTGGTATTTACAGGAGGTACATGGATGTGTGTTAATAATAGACATAACTGGTATTACAAAGAAGAAGGGGCAACAATTCAGGCCATATAGACTCTGTTTATAATGGTAGGAGACAAATTATTATACCACAACATTATATATGACCCTGGGGCATAAATTTAAAAAATATCCCGAAACTTATCAGCTACTGCTCATAACAGGATTCAAGAAACCACTTGAAAACCAATGTACAAATGAATTAACTAAGTATGCTGCCCTAGAGTAAAATCTTAGCCAGCTTTGCAGAGGTTTGCATTTATGTGGCAGAATCATCAACTTCTGGAAACATATGTTTCTAGAATTTCCTACTCATTCATAAATATCTTGAAAGAATTTTGATGTAAAATTCTAATTATGATTGTCAATATTTATTATAACACCTTTAAAAATCTACTTCTAAAATTTCACTATATGTGGTAGACAAATTTCCATTTGAGAGAATAAATCTAAATTATAGTTTTTAAATAATAAATTTTTAATTTTTATTTTTAAACTTTTTTATATTTGTAGAAAAGTGTGAAAATAGTACATTGTTCCTGTATACCCTATCCTCAGTTTACCATTTTATTAACATTTTACATTATTCTGGGCCATTTGTCATAATTAGGGAACTTCTATTGATATATTATTATTTATTAAAGTTTACACTTTATTTAAATTTCTTTGATTTTTACCTAATGCTTTTTCTTCTGTTCTTGAATCCCATTCAGGATGCCACATTATGTTTCATCCTCATTTTTTCTTAGCTTTTCTTTACTATGAGAGTTTTGCATATTTTCCTTGCTTTTGATGACCTTGACAATTGTTTCTAACGCTGGTCTGGTATTCTGTAGAATGTTTCTCAGTTGGAACTTGCATTTATTTTCTATTAGATTGGGGTAAGGGTTTTTGGAAGGAAGAGATCAAGGTTAATTCTCATTTCTTCCTGTCCAGGGTAGCTAATAGCCACACGACTAATCACAGCTAATGTTAGCCTTGGTCACCTGGTTGAGGCAGTATTAGATTTCTTCACTGTAAAATTACTTTTTACCCCTTTTCAGTCTGTAGTCCTTGAAAGAAGTCACCATGTACAGCATAGACATAAAGAGTAAGAAATAGATATTCTCCCTCCTTGAGAATGAAGTATCTGGTGAAGTATACACATAAATTATTTTTAGTTCTCCTGCATGAGTGATTTGCTTTTTCCAGCCTCCCATTTTTGTAATTTTTTTTGTTTTGGACAGAGTCTTGTTCTGTCGCCCAGGCTGGAGTGCAGTGGTGCGATTTTGGCTCACTGCAACTTCTGCCTCCTGGGTTCAAGTGATTTTCCTGCCTCAGTCTCTGGAGTAGCTGAGGCAGGAAATGCACCACCAGGCATTCACCACCATGCCTGGCTAATTTTTTGTAATTTTAGTAGAGATGGGGTTTTGCCATGTTGGCCAGGCTGGTCTCTAACTCCTAGTCTCAAGCGATCCTCCCACCTCAGCCTCCCAAAGTGCTGGGATTACAGGCATGAGCCACCACGCCTAGCCCCATTTATGTATTTACTTCATCATTTATTTGTATCAATATGGGCTCATGGCTATTTATTTTACACTTTGAGTGATAATCCAATGCCACTTTACTTATTTGTTGCTCAGATTGTTTCAACTTTGGGCCAGATACAATAGTTCATGTCTGTACTCTCAACAGTTTGGGAGGCTGAAGTGAGAAGACTGCTTGAACCTAGGAGTTTAAAACCAATCTGGTCATCCGAGTAAGACTCTGTCTCTGTGAAAAACTGAAAAATTAGCCAGGTATGGTGGCATATGCCTGTAGTCCCAGCTACTTAGGAGGCTGAGGTAGAAATATTACCTGTGCCCAGGAGTTTGAGACTGCAGTGAACTATGATCACACCACTGCACTTCAGCCTGGGTGATACAATGAAAACTGGTCTCTTAAAAAATAAAAAATAAAAATTTTGATTTTGGCCCTTGGGAGCTCTCTCAGTTCTCTCTTATGTCCCTTTGATATGCCCATCAATGTGTGTGTGTGTGTGTGTGTGTGTGTGTGTGAACTGGAGTACTTTCTTACTTTTAGGCACTACAGTGTTTTCTCATCTCATCTAGTATATTTCTCATTTTGTGTATTTCTTGTCCCAGTCCTAGGGTCAGCCATTTATCCAAGGAACTCTGGTTCTCTTTATTGAAGAATAAAATTGGTACTATGAATAGAAACCAAGATCTAGGCACTAAGTGTGCTCATCCCTTCCAGGGTGTCATTTTTTTAGGTCCTCTTACCTAACAGAGCAAAAGATATATGTATGTACACAAATATATAAATATTGCCCTGCATGTATTTACAGTCAGCTAAAAATGAATTCATACTGTGATAGTTAATATTGAGTGTCAACTTGATTGGATTTTAGGATACAAAGTATTGTTCCTGGGTTGTCTGTGAGGGTGTTGCCAAAGGAGATTAACATTTGAGTCAGTGGATTGGAAGAGACAGACCCACCCTCAATCTGGGTGGACACCATCTAATCAGCTGCCAGCATAAAAGCAAGCATGGAAAGAATAAACTTGCTGAGTCTTCTAGCCTCCATCTTTCTCCCATGCTGGATGCTTCCTGCCCTTGAGTAACAGACTCCAAGTTCTTCAGCTTTTGGAGTCTTGGACTTACATCAGTGGTTTTCCAGAGACTCTCAGGCCTTCGACCACAGATTGAAGGCTGTACTGTCGGCTTCCCTACTTTTGAGGTTTTGGAACTCAGACTGGCTTCCTGGCTCCTCAGCTTGCATATGGCCTATCGTGGGACTTCTTCACCTTGTGATCGTGTAAGTCAATTCTCCTAATAATCTCCCCTTCATATAGTCATCTATCCTATTAGTTCTGTCGTGTTAAAGAACCCTGACTAATGCACATACTGATGTTTAGAACTCATTTACTACCACATGAATTGTCTGGTCTTCTCCTGTTACCTGTTATAACCTCCTACTTCAACTGTAAGAAACCTGGCTCCCACAGTTGCCATTCCTTTACTTAATTGTTCACTTTCATTACACATGTATCATGGCTTCTGAATTGTTAATATGTACCTTATGGGAAACAACTTCAACTCAAACACAGTGCTATGTACAATTCCTTTGTATTGGTTTTATGAATGATGACACTGAAACTGTAGCTGAAGAGATTTCTAAGCAAAGTGTTGAAAGTGCAGCATGGTTTCTTCTTACTGCTTATAGCAAAATGTGAAAGAAGAGAGACAGATTGAAGGAATTACTAAGCAAAAAGGAACCAAAACTTGAAGATTTGGAAAATCCTAAGCCTATTCATATTGCAAACCATGAGAAAGAGTGTTCAGGAGAGAACATGAAGGTTATGGCTGACAATCACCTAATAAAGGAATTACCCATAATTTTAATCAGCCATCTCAGCAGAAGCCAGGATGAAATGAGATTACACCAGAATTCACTGGAATTTGAACTGAAGGGTATGGAGATGTATAGAACTCATCTATTGGAACTATCCAAGATGGCCAATCGATAACTGCTCGGGATTGCAGCTCTCAGTCAAAGCGCAGAGAACTAGAGGAGGCCACACTTTCAGACAAATTCTGGTTGCTCGCGGAGCAGAAGATCCCCAGTGGAGGAACCACACAGGTTGCCAGCACAACTCTTGTGGCTGGCGCAGGGTTTCGCTGGCAACTCAGTGTGGCAGCTCTCGGAGCAGAGTAAATAGGGCCGGCTCCCCTTCTGACCGAGGTTTGGAGGACCCACACGGGTCCCCAGCATGACTCCTGAGACCGGTGCAGCGGCTGTGAGGGCACCTCAGTGTGGCAGCTGTCGGCGCAGAGTAAACGAGACTGGTTCCCCTTCTGACCAAGGTTTGGAGCCCAGGGAAGGCAGAGTCGCCCATTACAGACACAAGAAGGAAGCCAGACAGGAGAATCCTGGGCAGAAGAGCACCATCAGTCTTAACGCCGCTGTTCTGGCCCTGGGAACTAACAACTTGGACGTCCAATCAAGAGACCTAATCTGAAAGTTGGTAATTTCAAAGACGACAGGAGGATAAATTTACAATAATGGGAAGAAACCAGCATAAAAAGCCTGAGAATACTCAAAATCAGAATGCCTCTCCCTCTAAAGATGATCACAGCTCCACATCAACAATGGAACAAGGCTTGATGGAGAATGAGCGCATCCCAATGACAGAATCACTCTTCAGGGAATGGATAATAAGAAACTTCTGTGAGTTAAAAGAACATGTTGTAGCCCAACGTAAAGAAACTAGAAACTTTGAAAAAAGGTTTGATGAAATCCTATTGAGAATAGACAACTTAGAGAGGAATATAAGTGAATTAATGGAACTGAAGAATACAATACAGGAACTCCGAGAAGTATGCACAGGTTTAAACACTCAAATTGTTCAAGCAGAAGAAAGGATAACAGAAGTCGAAGTCCAACTTAATGAAATAAAATGAAAAGTCAAGATTAGAGAAAAAAGGATAAAAAGGAATGAGCAAAGTCTCCAAGAAATGTGGGACTATGTGAAAAGACCAAATTTATATTTGATAGGTGTACCTGAATGCGACGGGAGAGAATGAATCCAACCTGGAAAATACTCTTCAGGATATTATTCAGGAAAATTTTCCTAAACTAGCAAAGCAGGACAATATTCAACCCCAGGTAATACAGAGAACACCACAAAGATATTCCTCAAGAAGAGCAACCCCAAGGCACATAGTCGTTAGATTCACCAGGGTTGAAATGAAGGAGAAAATACTAAGGGCAGCCAGAGAGAAAAGTCAGGTTACCCACAAAGGCAAGCCTATGAGACTTACAGCAGATCTCTTAGCAGAAACTCTACAACCAGAAGAGAGTGGGGGCCAATATTCAACATCCTCAAAGAACAGAACCTTCAGCCCAGAATTTCATATCCAGCCAAACTAAGCTTCACAACTGAAGGAAAAATAAAATCTTTTATGAACAAGCAAGTACTCAGAGATTTTATTACCACCAGGCCTGCTTTACAAGAGCTTCTGAAAGAGGCATTACACACAGAAAGAAACAACCAGTATTAGCCTTTCTAAAAATATACCAAAAAGTAAAGAGCACCAACATAAAGAAAAATTTTCATCAACGAATGGATCAAATAGCCAGTTAACATCAAATGGCAGTAACCCTAAATTTAAATCGACTAAATCCCCCAATCAAAAGACACAGCCAAAACCCAACGGCATGTTACATCCAGACCTGTTTCACATGCAAGGATACACAAAGACTCAAAACAAAGGAATGGAGAAAGATTTACCAACCAAATGGAGAGCAAAAATAAATAAATAAATAAATAAATAGCAGGACTTGCAATTCTCGTCACGGATAAAATAGATTTTAAAGCAACAAAGATATAGTGGTAAAAGGATCAATACAACAAAAAGAGCTAACAATCCTAACACCCAGATACATAGAGACTTAGATTCAATGAGACAGAAAATTAATAAGGATATCAAGGACTCAAACTCAGATCCGGAACAAGTAAACTTAATAAATATTTATAGAGCTCTTCACTTCAAATACATAAACTATACATTCTTGTCAATACCACATCACACCTACTCATAGGTTTAAATGAAACATTGATTGGCCATTATTAATACCCATTTTTTTTTTCAGAATAAAGCAATATTTCTGTTCACCCTCCCTCTCTCTCTTCCTCTTTCTTTCTCTCCTTTACTCATTTTTTTTCTTTCCTTCTTTCAAAAAAAGAAAAAACAACTCATCTATTACCACCTCAATTGTGGTAATAATGAAGAAAGGTTTCCAGTTTCTGGGAACTGAAACATGAGACAGTAAAGCCATCCAGTGATGACTGTGCCTTATCTTTCATGAAAAGGGAAGAATAACCATGAAGCCTATTTAAAGATCATCAGAGTTGCCACTTCTACCACAGACCCATGGGTAAAGCTATTTCCTCCTTGATTTCAGAGGATGAACTCATCCCGTTTGTATCAGTAGATCAGGATACCCCTGTGAAGAGCTGAGGGAGTGAGGCCACTGCCTAGGGCCCTGAGGTGAAGCTGCCACCATAGTGGGCTTGGAGAACAGAGCATGAAGCCAAAAAGATTATTCTCAAGCCTTAACATTGAATGGAATTTGTCTTGCTGGGTTTTGGACTTGCTTTAAAACCTGTCACCCCTTTATTCTTTCCTATTTTCTCCCTTTTGAAAGAAAAATGCCTATCCTATGACTGTCCCACTACTGTATTTTGGAAGCACATAACTTGTCTAGTTTCACAGGCTCACGGGTGGAAAGAAATTTTGCCTCAGGACAAAGCATCAGTCTCATTAAGTCTCACTGTCCCTGATTATATGACATTTAGAGGAAACTCTGATCTTGGAATGGATGATGGAATAGGTTAGGAGTTTCATGGCTGTTGGGATGAAAGAAGCATATTTGGCAAGTGAGAAGGGCAGAAATTTTGAGGGAGCCAGAGCAGAATTGTATGAACTGAATTAAGTCATCCCTAAACTTATATGTTAAAGTCCTAACTACCAGTGATTGTATTTTAAGATAGGGCCTTTAGGAAACCAGTTAAGGTTAAAGGACATCATAAGGGTAAATCCCTAATCCAATAAAACTGATGTTTTTGTAAGAAAATAAAGAGAGACAAGAGAGGTCTCTTTCTCTACATCCCACCAGAGGAGAAAGGGCCATGTGAGAACACATGGAGAGGCAGCAGTCTGCAAGCTGAATTTGCTGGCACCTTGACCATGGACTTCCAGCTTCCAGAGCTGTGAGAATATATTTTTTGTTTAAGCCACCTAGTCTGTGGTATTTGGTTATGGGAGCCCTAGCATATGGGTATACTCATTATGAGGTAGAAACTACTAATGTATGACAAAAATAAATACGATTTGGGGTAAAACACCATCTTAGGCATAACTACCTTCTAAAGCACATATGAATTAAAAATGAAAACCATGTATGTAGAGGAAGTGGATAGAATAGCTACATTAAAGCCTTTTAAAGGTTGATGTTTTAGGATAGCCTAAGTCTTACTGATACCTACTTTAAACATACTAAATGGGTTTATGTGCAATATATTCCCTTAAAATAGGATTTACTGTTAAGTAGTAGTTTGGTAAAATATTTCTATATATGCACTGATTTAATTAATTCCAATGTGTTTCCTTTGAACTATATAGATTAAATTATATATATACATGCACACACCCACATATTTATATGTGGGTGTGTGCATGTATATTAGATATGTGTGTATTAAATGAGTCTTTGCACATTGAGTTCAGTTTGACACACTAAAGGGTTTAATTTTTTTTTTTTTTTTGAGACGGAGTTTTGCTACTGTTACCCAGGCTGGAGTGCAATGGCGCGATCTTGGCTCACCGCAACCTCCACCTCCTGGGTTCAGGCAATTCTCCTGCCTCAGCCTCCCGAGTAGGGATTACAGGCACGCGCCTCCATGCCCAGCTAATTTTTTTGTATTTTTAGTAGAGACGGGGTTTCACCATGTTGAGCAGGATGGTCTCGATCTCTTGACCTCGTGATCCACCCTCCTCGGCCTCCCAAAGTGCTGGGATTACAGGCGTGAGCCACCATGCCCGGCCAAGGGTTTAATTTTTTATCCTATTTTATTGCTTAAAATTTAAAAATTGGATAACATTAATATATAGGATAGCTGTATGACATCCAAATTAGGTGGAAGATTCTAACAAACTAAATCACCAGTATTTTGTCATCTGAGAAAACTGAGCATTGTTTTAGATCACTCCAGAAGCAGAGTGCTGTGCATCGAGTGGCGGAGCAAAGGCACCCACCCGACAGCAGTGGTGGTGAGCAGAAGAAAACCACAGACACTGGCATTACCATACTCCAGTAAGGAGTGAGTGAGTAAATGCCATTCTCTTTTTCCTTATACCTTTGATTTGTTCTGGGTGCCTCTGTTTGCCAAACTCATCTACAAGTTAGAGTGTAAGGAAGGCCATAGAGAAGGAGCATATCGTCGTGCAGAAGAGGGTGGAGAAAGGATCTGAATTGATGGAGGGGAAATCAGTTAAAGGTTGTGGGCGCTTTGTAGAACATTTGGAAAATGCCAGAAGGCATACAGAGGAAAAACCATTAAGGGTGGTTCTAAAAAAGGCAAAGAAACTGACTATACATTGTTAGATAGATTTTTTTAAATCGTAAACATAAACTTGGATTTTGTAAAAAAGATTCTTCAAAGGTATTATTTTGCCTATATTTTAAATCTATGGCCTCGACTACTAAAGAGAGGGTTCACATAATTATCTCTATGAATGCAGGTGTGAGAATCTGCTCAGCATGGCTCAGAAGTTGACAATTAGCAGTAAATCAAAGGTTTCGGACAGTCTAATATTAACATCATCATTAAATTGAACAAGAAGATTACACTGATCAAATTTTTAAAAAGAATACTTAAAACGTTGAATCTTTGGGCTTTCCTACAAATTATTACCCAGAAGGCTATGTGATCACTCAAATGATTTTATTACTGTGCTATAATTCAGGATTTAGACTTAAAGTATCAAAGTAGCCCCTTATTTAAAAGAAACTGTGCTGTTTCTGTCCCATTTTCTTCATTTGATCTCTAAGTTTCAAATATCTTAGAACCTTTAGGAGGATACTCTTCAAAAATAACTCTGACAACCTTTGGAAGCAAATGGGTACTGGACTTGGTGTTTGAAGACTTTCCCACAGGTCTTTAAAAACCAAGGGGATAATTCTTCTATCATCGTTATTTGACATTGTTCGATGAGTTCTAGACATGATGGTAAGATATTAAACAGAAATAAAGCATAATTAGTAGAAGAGGGAGACACGAATTATCACCCTTTGCACTATTCTGATTTTTACCAATGAGGAAATTGAACAACAAAGATATCAAGCAACTAAGACAAGTTTAATAGCCCATTAGCATAAACACTGGGTTAATAGAGCAAGATCAAGGAAAAACGGTAGCAATTGACATATTGTGTATAGTTTACAATAAATAGAGATGATGGTCAGAAGAAATAATTTAAAGGCAAATCTTAAGGCATTCATTCACTCATTTTTCATTGAATGAACATTCTTTTTAGTGCCAACTTGTGCAAGAAGCCCTTGTGCTATGCTCTGGGAGGTCAAGCCGGTCTAGATAGATGTTATCTTTCCCTGGTCTTGTGTTGTCTTCATTCTAGCAGGGTTGCAGATATTTAGCCCGACGCCATTACCATTGTGATAAATACTTCCAGAAAGTAACACAGGGTGCCAAAAAAATTCAGGTGAGAAGGACCTGACTCTCTTCAATGAGTTTTTTTTTTTTTAAAGCCAATCATAGGACCTTAATCATTTGGGGAAATACATGGTTTTCTGTTTTTGTATTTTTGCTTTATCCCTTTAAAATGCAGAAAATGATACAATATTGTATTTAGAAAAATTGATGGTAAAGGCAAAAAAAATATACTGTAAGTGTTTAAACTGGCATTGGGCAAAAAGAGTAAGAGAAAGAATGTAACTAAAGGTAGACTGCAGATTTATGGTTTTTTGAGCAAAATGGACATTTGCTTTTCTCATTATCAGCACTCTGAGGAATCATCTCTTGAGCCACAAGTCTTATATAGCATGCAGGCTGCAGGCTCAGATCACATGCTGAATCTTGGCATTACTGCACAAGCCATCAATGACAGCACATTGACCTCAGATGACACTTCACAGCACACAGCACAAATCCCCCTTCAACTTCTGCTGGTGATGCTCTTTGGGCAAGAGGTGGACCTGTCTGAGAAATCAGATAGGATGGTTGGCAGTTTGCTCAGATTCCAACTACTTGAACACTGTCACTGAGGTCAGATGTTTGGATGCTTAAGCAAAGACATACTAGCCAAATCTGAAAACAATCCAGAATAAATCCGTCATGGCGCCAAAGTGTCCCTTACTCTCCTGATCCAGAAAAAGAAATGCTACTAATGTGGATATCAAGATTTAGGTACCTGACAGCATTAGTTAAAACACATTGCAAAATTTATAGTGAATACTATCATGCTGTGAGGCAGCCATTCACCCAGGTGGCATGCTATTTTTTGAAGACGTTTCAGTAGCAGCTTCCCCCCACCCCCAAAAAAACCTTCACGTAAATAAGAGAAAAATGTGAGTTTCAGAAAATAGAATATTTATGCACTTGATTTGTTTAAATATCTGAATAGGTAAATTTGACAGGGCTGGCCAATTGATTTATGTAAGTCACTAGATGGCAGTACCAAATAGTTAGTATGATATTATAGTTCAGACTTAAATGCTTTTTAAACACCAAAGCAAAAAAAAAGGATAATAGGAAACAAAGTTAATTCAGTACACTCTGTCATTGAGAAGCAGTTTTTTACGTGGCATGGAGAGACAGTCTTCTAGAGGTAATACTGTCACAGTGACAAAGTCTCAGAGTTATGGAAGTACTAGAAATTTCCTCATTTGTTCCAATAAGTTTTGGCAGGCAGAATAATATTTTTTATTTCTTTGATGTGTTATGGTTTATAATGGGCTTTCAGAAACATTTTTTCTCTTTTAATTTTCACATCAGCCTTGGGATCTAGGTAAAGTTGGTAAGATTATCTTCATTTTACCAAAAGGCTACATTCTCTTGAAGTCAGTGGTTCTAAGATACTAAGAGCTGTTTGGGAAATAGAGGCAATTTTGGTTGCCATAGTGACACAGTAGGGGTGGGTAGATTCTCAGCACATAGTGGGTGGGTGCCAGGTATGAGGGACATCTCCAATATGCAGGAAAATCCCACACAATAAGCTTCACCCACTTTGAACATGACTTTTGAACTCTTCCCAGACATTCATGTTTATGATCTGTAAGGCTCTTATAATTACTCAACTTTAGAACCAAACTCAATTTTATATGTAAAGTAATTGTGAAATTTAAATACATAACTTTTCCAGGAATTTGACTGCCATGTAAATCTGAAGCAACTCGTACTTTGTGTTTCTAAACTCTTACAAATTTTTTGTTCATTCTGAAAATCATATTGCCAGATCCAACACCTTGTTATCCCAATCATCGGTACAAGTCACCTTATCAGCAGCGTACACTATGGCTGACCGATGCATAGTGATGCTTTGAGGTAAGCATCTGACCACTTAATATGACTTCTAGTGTTCATACCAAAATAGATATTATTTTACTATGAAATGCCTAATTTAATATTTTTATTTAGATTACAATTAGGGTATGACATTGATTTGTTGAAATAATGACTTTAAGAAGGCTATACACACTATGAATTCTAGGATAATGAAGGGAGACCTTAAAAAATACTTGTTTAAAAGGCAATTAAATGTTTAGTGAGGTAAATAACTGTTGACTTAGAATATATGTTTAGATAATTGCATGTGATGATTGTATATTATACCTCCAGGCTATTTCACTGTGGTGTCGGAGCCCCTAGAGTTCCCGGTGACATATAAAGAATTCATGTACACTCTGTGCCTTCCTTGACAAAAACCCCACTGTTCTGTCTTTTCCTTCTCCATTCTATTTAGAATGTGATTTGCATTTCATCATGGAAGGAACTGTTTAAATATTTTTGTGACCTAGAAAAATAAGTTACAGTTAGTTTTCCAAAATGCAGCCCTCTTCTAATTGAGAAATATCTATCAAAAGAAGCTGGCTGTATCTATCTTCTCCTGAACCACATCAAGTCAGTTCTACAGTTACTGAATGCTTACAGTGAGCCAGGTGCAATTTGGGTGCTAGTGATGAGAAGGTGAATGGGAGGCCTTTGAGTAGCCCATGATCCTGCCAAGAAAAGAGGCAGGAAAAAATCAGACAGTAACCAATGAGGTAAGTGCAATATTAACAGTGAGCAAAATGCTAGGGAACACAGAGGCCAGAGCGATTAATTCTACCTAGGGGGGAAGCTTCACTGAACTGCCAACATAAAAAAGATGGAAATAAAAATCAATGCTCTGATTTTTCTGAAGGCTTTTTATTCTGCCTTCAAGAAATATAGGGAAAGACAATGCTCAGAAAACAAATACTATAAGACTTAAAAAAAGACATCTAGTGGCTTATGGAGTAAGAATCACCCAGTTTGGAAATTGCCTCTAGGTAATTAAATACACATTGGAAACTATATTAACTAACTGTAATGGAACCTGTGACTTGAAATCATTAGCGATTTCTCAGAGAGTAGATGTCTGCATCACATTTATGATATTGAACCAAATACTACCTGTGCCATTGGGTCCAGATCTATAAGCCTAGATTAGTGGTATGCTGGTGCATGTTTAATAACTGGATCCTTTATAAACAAAATCCTTGATTAGTAGCATTTGACAATTTCTGTGGTCTAATTTCATCATCAATTTCAAGTTACTACCATGATGTTATTAAATGCGGAGTTAGGAAGCGTTGTTCACAGTTGGCTCTCATAAATCAGCACAAACAGGTCTGAACTGGTAGGAGGTCTAGAACCCAGTTGCTATACTCATGGCATAAAATAAAGCACTTAAGCAGCAATTCTAATTCTGACTTTGTCGGTAACTGTGAATAAACTTTTGTCATCAGCAATTTGTGTTAAGGCAGTCACTTAACTCTGACGTTTTAGTTCGCTTAGCATTTATTGACCACTTTACACTAGTATATATGTCAAATACTTTACCCACATTGCTTTGTATCCCCCTTACAGTTCTGGTAGGTGTGATTATGCCCATTTTACAGATGACAAACTGAAGCTCACAGTCTTTAAGTGATTTTTCTTGATGCGGTAATGAGTATGAAAACTACGAAGCTCTGTAGAACTTGAAGAACTACTATAGTGTCGGAGTAAATTAAAATGCTCATGCTTCATTCCCTCTCTTTGAGCTACTGGAAGATTTTGTTTTAGGAAAGCTATGTGCAACAGTTCTACCATTTCATAGAAATCCAGGAAATGTCTCAAAACCAGTTTGTTGGAATATTTTTGCTTTTATTTGTAATGTTTTGAAAAGTTTAATTTTTATGAAAAAAGTGTAATTTTTTTTTTTTTTTTACATAGTAAACTGTCCCCAGAGGCTGTTCAGTGAGGACTGGCATTTTCCAGTTCCTTTCCCCAGTGCTTATCCCTGGGGTGACACAATCAGGGCCAGATCAAATATCTTACATGAAGAGTGACACACTCCATAGGTGATAGATCAGGGAAAGGTAAATTCTCTCTGCTCCAAGAAAACAGGGATTTGTCCCTGTCCTTGGAAAAGTCATAGTCCTGAAACCTAACTCCAATGTTTGACATGTAAATAAAATCTCTCAAGATAACAGATAATCCCCAGTGCCTTTGTTTTTCCAGTCTATGAATGTCTCCAAGTTCCTAGTGCCTCATTTGTCCTTCAAATGTGAATACCAGAGAGACAGCATGCAGTAATCCTGACACTCTGGAGTTTACCTTAGGGACCTAGTCTGGGCTCTATCTGTCCCCAGGAGCTGGAAAGAGAGTTTCTCAAAGTGAGGAAGTTTCTTTTTATTCCTAGTTTGTTGAGTGTTTTCATTATAAAGGGGTATTGAATTTTGTCAGATGCTTTTTCTGCATCAGTTGAGATACACATGGTTTTTGTCCTTTATTCTACTGAATTGGTATATTACATGAATTGATTTTGGATATTAAAAAAAACCTTTGATACCTGAGATAAATATCACTTGTTCATGATTTATAATCTTTTCCATATGTTGCTGAATTTAGTTTGTGGGTATTAGTCCATTCTCACATTGCTATAAAGAAATACCTGAGATTGGGTAATTTATAAAGAAAAGAGGTTTAATTGGCTCACAGTTCTGCAGACTGTACAGGAAGCATAGTGGCTTCTGGGGAGGCCTCAGGAAACTTTCCATCATGGCAAAAGGTGAAATGGAAGCAGGCACATTTTACATGGCAGGAGCAAGAGAAAGAGTGAGGGAGGTGATACATATTTTTATACTACCAGATCTCATGATAACTCATTCTCGCCACAACACCACCAAGGGGGATGATGTTAAACCATGAAAAACAACCCCCACTATCCAATCACCTTCCAGCAGGCTCCTCCTCCATCTTTGGGGATTACAATTTGACAGGAGATTTGAGTGGGGACACAGATACAAACCATATCACTTTGCTAGTATTTTGTCAAGGATTTTTGCATCTACATTCATAAAATATATTGATTTATATTTTTTGTGATGCATTTTGTATTGGTGTAAGGCAAATATTAGCATGATAGAATGGATGGGAAGTGTTACCTCTTTCTTTTGTTGTTCAGAAGAGCTTCCGAAGAATTCTTATATATTTGGTAGAATTCAACAATAAAGCCATCTGGATCTGGGCTTCTCTTTGTGGAAGTTTTTTTTTTTTTTTTTTCATTACTAATTCAATCTCTTTACATGCTATAGTTTGATCCATTTTTAAAAATTTCCTCTTTAGATATTTTTAATAATTTGTATTTTTCACAGAATTTATCTATTTAGTTTAGGTTATCTAATCTGATGGCTTACATTTGTTCATAGCATCTTTTTCTACAATCTTTCTTTTCTTTTAAATTTCTGAAAGGTTTGTTTTTCATTCCTGATTTTGGTAATTTGAGTCTTTTTTCAGTCAAATTAGTTAAAAGTTTGTTAACTTTGTTGATCTTTTCAAAGAAACAACTTTCAGTTTGTTGTTTTTGTTTTTCTAATTTGTTTGATTAATTTCCACTCCAATCTCTACTTTTTCTTTTCTTCTGCTTGGACTGAGTATAACTTACTGGTTTTTTTTCCAATCTCTTAAAGGGGAATATTAGTATATTGACTTGAATTTTTTCTTCTTTTTGAACATAGACATGTATAGCTACAAATTTCTCTCTAGGCACTGTTTAAACTGAATCACATAACTTTTGTCATATTGTATATTAATTTGTAGTTATCTCAAATTATTTTCTAATTTCCCTTATGGTTACTTCTTTTACCTATTAACTATTTAGGAGTGTATTGTTTAATTTCTATATATTTATGAATTCTCACATTTTTTGTACTATTAATTTCTAAAGTCATTTAATTGTCAGATAATATATTTGTATATTTTTTAATCCTTTTAAATTTATTAAGGCTTGTTTTGGGACCTAATATGCGATCTATTCTGGAGAATATTCCATGTGCCCTTGAGATGAACAATATTTTCCTATTGTTGGGTGGAGTGTCTTTTAGGTCTAGTTGGTTTACAGTATTTCTAAATGTTTTATTTTATTATTGATCTTCTGCCAGGTTGTTCTATTCATTATTGAAAGTAGGCATTGAAGTCTTCAACTACTATTCTTTAACTGCCTATTTCCTTCTTCAGTTCTGTCCATCGTTGCTTCATGTATTTTGGTGCTCTGTTGTTAGTTGCATATATGTTTGTAATTGTTTTATCTTCCTGAGGTATTGAACTCCTTACATCTTAAAATGTCTCTCATTTCATAGCTGTGGGTATAGAAAAAATAAGTCTCTCTTTAGCTATAGTAACAATTCTTTTTGTTGTTGTTTTAAAACCTATTTTGTCAGATATTAGTATAAACCTTCCAGCTTTATTTGGTTGTTGGTTGAATTTTTTGACATCCTTTCATTTTCAACCTATTTGTATCTTTCAATCTAAAATGTTTCTGTTGTATACAGCAACAGAATCTAGTTGGATCTTGCTTTTTTATCTACCCTGATAACCTCAGACTTTTGCTTGCATTATTTAACACAGTCATATTTAATATTATTGTTAATATAGTTGGGCCCACAGAAGTTGGGGGACAGTAAACAATGAAAGTTTCTCTGGCAATGAGCACAGACGCTTTTCAATTGGAATGGCCTCCCCAAATGCCTTGCTAACAGATAAGACCAGAAGGGTCAGATCATTACACTAAAATGACTGAGATTGAATTTCAAAACAGCCTGGCCAGGTAAAGATTTAATTGAGATTATATGATGAGTTTTCGGAGCACTATGAGTTCACGCTTTCTGTGGAACTTCACTCATATGTGTAGCTCTCCTTTCAGTTTGACATTTTGAAATGACCCAGGTTTAAACTTAGAAAGTAATCCCAAGCCTTGACTTGTACCACAGAAAACTGTCAAAATCTCTTGCAGTTTCAGATACCACTACTAAAGCCTTCTCAAAGAAGAAGCTTCATTCTTTAGGAGGGACTTGGTCTTCTAAGCCCCTGATTACTGAATATATGCAATACTCAGTTTGGTTAGATGAGATACAATAGGAGCATTGGCTGATGTTTGGGAAGAGTAAAAGAGAAAGAGGAAATAGAAGAGGGAGGGGAGAAAATATGAATAAGAAACTATATGTACACTTTGAGTTTTAAACTCTACACATCACAGATTCTTGTATCTCCGTGACACCCCTGCCCTTGGTATATTTGTCTTTGCTTCTCTTAAGTCTTTGGAAAGGGTTAGTAGAGGAATTCTGAACTCTGACATCAGGTATATTGTTTTGTTCACTGACATATTTGCAGTACTCAACACATTTCTAGGCATATGGTAAGTACTACAAAATTTCATTGAATAAATTAGTGAGTCATATCTTCTTTCTCCAGGTATCCACAATAGGAGGACAAGACTATGAACTAGCACCCTTTGTAAGGGGATGTTGAATTGAAATATGGGGCAGTAAGAATTAACCTAATGCATTTTTCTAAGGCACCAGGGAAACCAGTTTAATGATATGCCTCTCCTCTACTTTTTCTCATGGACTTCGGTGAAGGGTGAGGATCTCCGGGGCTAGAGCCCTACTCTTTTCACTTACTAGCTTTGTGACTCTGAGCTCTCTGGACTTCAGTTTCTTCTGTGATAAAATTATGAAAATAGTACTATTGTAAAAATCAGATAAATTAATACCTATGAATATATGTTGTAAACTAAAAAATATTATGTGGGGCTAAGATGATATTATTACAAACATAGTACTACTCTCTACTGTTTAAATAAAAGAGCTGATGAAACAAACTCCTCTTACAAGGATCTGAATATCTGTTTTTACTGTGCTTAGATACATACACAAACACATACACACCATTCACATCTCTGAAAACATTAAATTTCTTTCCATATGGTCACAACATCTGGTGATGAACAGTTAAATAAAATTAATGAGGCCTTCCATTTTTATTAGTCACATAGTCACCCATTGGAAGCAGTAGCTTTTTGAAAAAGATCTGTGTTTTCCAATTCCTTTGAGTTCTAAGTTTGCCTAGCTGACCTGACTTTGAACTATACTCCCTTGTAGACAAGGGAAATGTATTTAGCTTGCTATAAAAGAGATAAACTTGCATCCTTCCCTGCTGTGCTTGTGGTAAATCAGAGGACTGTCTGCTTTGTGTTTACTTCTTTTTATTTCTTTATTTCTTTTATGTTTATAGTACTAAGTATTCTAATTGTGTGTGTGTGCGTGTGTGTGTGTGTGTGTGTGTGTGAAGTAGGACAAACTTGTTCTACAGTGCATGCTAATGACCTTCTCAGCCGCAGGGCATTTTACTGCAGTAGCATCATGCTGAAACTGAGAAATAGTTTATACTCCACCATGCCCCAGCAACATCCATTGCTACTAATATGGAAATAGTATGGAATTGGACATTTACTTGTGACATATTGCTTAATAAATTATAAATATCCTATCAGATCTGACAGTGGTATATAAATGACAAAATAAATGACCATTTTCAATATTAGGTGGCTTATGGTGCAGCATGAATATTTATTATGATTTAATATTAATATTCAGTATTAAAGGTTATATATATCGTTACCAGTAAAATTAAAGGTGCTTTGGTGATTTTAACATTTAAAAGTCATAGAGTTTAACAGCCTCACTAGACTGAATCTTCATATTCTGAATGATTGATTCTTAAGCTCCATAGGTTTCAAGAGGTGATTAGCAAACTCATTTCAATTGCATGAAACTACAAAGAAAATGAATCCTTAGACACCATCTGGCTTCTTATCAAAGCAGATGAATAAGAACATTTTCACACTCACTGGTCCAAATGAAATAATTGCTGAATAAAAATGTTTTCTCCTAATACAGCACATTAAAATATTCTACTGATTATTTTTTCTACTTTTACAATTATTCCTTCTCAATTTAATTGTTATTTAACAATTACTAGCATCCAATGAGAGAGCTTAAAGTTCTCTAACTCATTCTATCCATTTTCTAGTTGAGAAAACATTGGCCCTGAGAAGATAAGCAACTTGCTCAAGGTTATGTTGCTGGGTGGTAGCACCCTGAAATTCAGCTTTCTAGATGCCTTTTGTAAGCATGCTGTACTTCCTTTGCATTGAAAAAAGAAATAGAGTTGGCAATGTTGCAAGTCTCTTTAATCTGGGAATTTGATTAATTTTTAAGTTATTTATCTGTGTTCATGAGATGCTTCATATAATTGTAACAAATAGCTAAAAGGTCCTTAAAACTAAAAAGACTTTTACATTTAATATTTCCTAAATTCTTACAACTACTCTGTGAAGTAGATATTGATACTCTCATTTTTCTGATGAGGAAAGTTTAACTCAGAGCAGTTTCATACATTGTTTATATTCAGACAGCAAGTAAATAGCAGTGCTATGATTCAACCATAGGATCAGATCACTGGTTACAGATGTGGCCCTCAACTGCATCATTTTTGCCTTTTAATCCAGTGCCATTAATCCATATAGTATTTATATTTACCTTGGGAGACTATAAAAATAATTATGTCCTACATTCTTGAGTTATACCTGTTGATCAAGAGTTCTAGGGAGTTGAAGTACCGATGGAAGTGTGAGAATTCTTCCTGGGTTAGAGGAGAGTGTATACTTTGACTGAAGCTGCAGAAAAAGCCAAAGGTATTACAAGGAAGTGATGCTCGGTGATTGTCCACATTTGCTTTCTTAAACTGTAAAGATGGAATACAGTAGTTTAAGGAGCTGCGTAAGCTACAAATGGCAACTGGGGCTTTTTCCAATAATACAGTTAGGCATAGGAAGGCATAGAGGGAGGGTGAGTGTTAAGATTTTTAACTTATGGTGGAAATGGGAGTAGAAGAATTTCTGTTCTGCCTCCTTTAAAAAGAATTTTAAAGAGAAAACAATTAATTCTGCATCTATATTATTGCTCACTGAAGACTGAGTGCCAGAAATTCTAGGTTGGGTCATGAGCCAAGGAAGAGATGATTTTAGGGCTGGTGTTTCTGCAGTTTATCAAGTGGATCACATGTTACCATAGCATTTAGAGACTTTAAACAAAAATGTTTACTTATTTAAATGTTTCTGTATATCAAGAATTCTGCTGCAGTTTAATGGATAGTTCTAGTTCAGATTCTTCAGTGAGGCTGCTGTTAAAATATTGGCTGGATCTGCAGTCATCTCAATACTTGACTGAGGATGGAGGATCCTCAGCATGATTCGCTTACATGGTTGTTGGCTGGAGGCCTCAGTTTCTTGGCATATGAGTCTTGCCATAGAGCTGCTTGAGTATTCTCACAACAGGGTAGTTAGTTTTCCCAAAATGAGTGATCTAAGAATGATGTCCAGGAAGAAGCTACAGTGCCTTTTACTACCTAGTTTGAGAATCAGACACTGTCACTCTACTTTTGATGCTTTAGAAGCCTGGTTCATATACAAGGGGAGGGGAATTAAGATTTATTTCTTGAGGGGAAAATTGAAAAGGAATTTGTAGACATATTTTAAATTGCAGATAGGTTAGACATCATGAATGTATGTCATTTAATGCTTATGATTAGAAGGGGCTTGAGATAGCACCATGTCCCAAACCCTCATTTGACTTAAGATAAAATTGAGACTGGTGATATTTCAGTGATATCACCAAAACTCATTACTTGCTAGTGGCAGAGATATGGAAAGATCCCTATTTTGTCTGGATAGTGCTCTTTCTTTTTCCAACTAAATATATAAACTTTAAAACATATGCTTTATTCTTTCTATACATTTGGAATATAGTTAAAGTTGATTAAACTAGTTTTAAGAAGGCCTAGACAAACTTAATTATACATCTCTATGGTTAGATAGTCAGGCTAATGCAGCCAGAATGAGTAGTAACAATACATCTCTTCTTCCTAGTTCTATGATGTGAACAGGCATCCAACAAAGCTGATAGCACAGAAGATGGTGCCAAGACAGACAAACAAACAGAACCTGCCTCCTCTATGGAAGCACTTCCTGAGTTCATTTCCCCAACAAGTAAGCCTTACTTCTGTTACAGGACTTCAAATGCTTCATACCACTAGCTCTTTCTATATGTCTACTTCCTCTACCTTACAGGACCTGGGCTATATCTTATTCATTCTTGTATTCCAGTATCTAACATATTGTCTAGTTCATCAAATGTACAATGATAATGTGCACCAATGAGAACATTATTTTATGGAATTACTGAAGGCATCTGTCATTTTAATATTTGACATTAATCTCACACTTGAGACAAGTTTCAGTTTGCTGTAGGACCATCTATTATGTAACGAGAGATTCTACAACTTTCAGCCAGACTATACATTTTTAAAGGGTTTGGCAGAAGTTTACATATAGAAATCAAACAATATTTTGTTTATTGACTTTTTTCTCTGTGGCATCTCTTGCTCTGTTGAATAGCAGCTACCTGACAATCTCTTCTAGCTAAGTCCTCTTGTGTACCTGGAAGGCACAAACCTTAAACTGCAAAAGTATGGCACTACTCTTTACCACCACTAGGTGTCCTCTGTCAGTTATTCTTACCTATTTCCAGTAAGTTGCTTGGCTTCCATCCTCTTATTTCTGATAGATGTCACAAGCACATATATTTTAATAATTATATGTAATCACCCTGAAAAAAAAGCTGATAAAGGCACAATTTTTAAAGTTTTGAACTATTCTGAATTAACTAGAAAGGTATAGTCAGGGCATGAGAGACGTTCAAACTTGAAAAGAGTTTTTAGAATTATTGAAACCTCTTTTTAAATGGCATAGTTTCCCCAGAATAGTATATAATTGCTTTTGCTTTCTCCCCTTTATACCCAGTCTCTTTCCTTCCCATATTTATATATTTCTTTCTCTATAGATATAAAAGAGGAAAAAATGACTTTAAACTGTACTCTATCTATTTTATGTTCTTGGCTTTGAAAATTGTCTTTCATGCTATATGCTTTTCCAGAAATAGAAATAATTTGATACTGCTGTAAGTTAAAATAAAAAGTACATCTAAGTATTTTATAAGAGCAAAGGATGATAAATTGTAGTAAGAAGTGGTTTCTCATGGGCAAGTAATGATCAGTAAGTACTGCAAAACTTTTCAACAACAAAATTCAAAACACAATACTTTTCAACAACAGAATAACAAAAATGTGAAAAAGTTTTCACATTTGACTAATGGCAATTTTAGTTTATGGTAAAGAGATAAAATCCCCTCTTTTTAAAAAGAAGTCTCACTTAGACACATTTACCATACCCTTACAACTTCATGGACTATCTTTGACATAAACTATATGACTTCTTCTCTTTATTAATATTTCAGCCACAGGGCTAATGTAAAAAGGTTTTTTTTAATTCAATCTAGAACTTCCTTAACATTTTTGCTTCTTTATACTTTACACATTTAGAATATTGTTTGCTAGGATCTGATCTTCTCACTTGAGAAACTTCTGTCCCAAGTTTTCTTCTCTTTGTTTCTAATGCTCCAGTCTGCTAATACTTGAAATGTGTTGCTTTACATTACAAACAGAGAAAAGTAAAGCATAATACTTTGTTTGTTATTATACCTAAATGGTAATAAATTTCAGGGGTCATTACTACATTTGAATTATCTAGAAATAAGGGCATTAGAATTATAGATATACTGGGATTAAAGACTCAGTGTAAAATAGCACCAAAGATGTTTTTCACATATACCATTGGTCAAATACAGCTACCATTTAGTTAATATTAAATATTAACTAAATATTAAAGGACTGCTAGTTAGAATGTATAATACTCAGAAGATTGTAGAGAAACAAAAAGACTTGGACATTTTAAGGAAATTACTTTCTAGTTAAGGTGATGGGCCAGGCGCAGTGGCTCACATGTGTAATCCCAGAACTTTGGGAGGCCGAGGCAGGTGGATCCCCTGAGATCAAGAGTTCAAGACCAGTCTGTCCAACATGGTGAAACCACATCTCTACTAAAAATACAAAAAGTAGCCTGGCATGGTAGCAGTTGTCTGTAGTCCCAGCAACTCAGAAGGCTGAGGCACAAGAATTGCTTGAATCTGGGCGTTGGAGGTTGCAGTAAGCCAATATCATGCCACTCTGTCCAGCCTGGGTGACAGAGTGAGCCTCCATCTCAAAAAAAAAACCAAAAAACAAAAAGATGACGTATTAAAATAAATGAAGAAGAAAACGTCCCATGAAGCAATAAATCAAGAAGATAAGATATAATACAATATGATCCCATATCTAGATCAAACATCACATACTTCTCAGAGGGTTTAGGCGGTCATAAGAAGCTACAGTGGCTATAGAAAAGACAGAAAGAGGAAAGATAAGAAAGAGAAACAAGGAAGAAGAGGGAAAGAGACAGGGACAGAAAATAAAACTCAAGACTATGTAGACAATATTCAAGGGATACATTACAATGGGGTGTTGACAGTCATCTTTTTTTTTCTGGCCTACATAGTTTGGAGATGAGGCGAGTGAGGTTGAAAGGAACAAAGATGAATTTTAAGAGGCTGGTAAAGAGATTTTTGGAGGAAATATGGGGGGACTATATGTTTTATTATTTTAAAAGTATATGTGATATTACATTATAGCTAGGGTATATGGGAATATGGTACAGCAGAAGTCATACTATGCAAGCCACATTATAGATAATGAAGCCAGAGTTGAGAAGTTGGAGTTTCAATCTGACAGATCTGTAACTAGAGCAATGGGTTCAAGAACAAACAGAGAGAAGCAGGGAATTAATAAGTACTATAGTCCAGACAACCAGAGTGTGGAGAGTGAGTAAGCCAGGACACAACTTACAGATTGCTGATAAATACATTTAGATTCATCCATTTTTTAAAATATGGTGTGGGAGGCTGGGTGCAGTGCCTCATGCCTGTAATCCCAGCACTTTTGGAGGCAGAGGCAGGTGGATCACAAGGTCAGGAGATTGAGACCATCTAGCTAACACAGTGAAACCTCATCTCTACTAAAAATACAAAAAATTAGCTAGGAGTGATGGCACACCCTGTAGTCCCAGCTCCTCAGGAGGCTGAGGCAGGAGGATCGCTTGAATCCAGGAGACAGAGGTTGCAGTGAGCCAAGATGGCGTGACTGCACTCCAGCTTGGGCAATAGAGTGAGACTCCATCTCAAAAAGAAAAAAAATGGTGTGGGAGCATTAAATATGTATAGAATAGATATGGAAAAATGATTCTTATAGTAATTACTGACATTTCCTTTTCACAAGGAAATGATTTTAGACATATATTTTACATAAATTATACACATAGTCATTTTAAAAGCTCAAATAGTACAAAAATATGGAGAATTTTATGAAATCATCCTACCATGAGAAAACCATATCTACCATTTTGTGATTATTTCTGTTAGTGAATCTTTTTATGTATACATGTTCACATACATACATAATATTATATAATTTATATCATATGAAATATACTACTTTTGCAAAAACTTTAGTATTTCAAGTTTGGTCCTAAACTTTGTTCTTCCTGTCCTCTTTTTTCTTTTCCTTTTTCCCATCTCTAGGTTATCAATGCTGTAAAACTCATGCATATCTTTTCATCTATGTCCCCATGCTCAGAAAATCATACCTATACACAAGGTTTTATTTCACTGTTCATTTTAAAAACTGAAATTATATCATACAGTCAGCCCTTCATCTCCATGGGTTGCACATTTGAGAATTCAACCAACCATGGATATATTTTTTTAAAAAATAGCAGTACAACAATAAAAAATACACCACCACAACTATTTATGTAGCTTTTACATTGTAATAAGTATTATAAGTAATCTAGATATGATTTAAAGTATCTGGGAGGATGTGCATAGGTTATTTGCAAATAATACGCCATGTTATATAAGAGATTTGAGCATCTGTGAATTTTCCAGGGGGTCCTGAAACCAGTTTCCCACAGATATTGAGCAATGACTGTATACACATTTCTGCAACTTCATATTTTTGTTAAGATTCTTCTAATAGACTTTGTGGGGATCTGGTGCATTCTTTTTTATGGTTGTACAATACCCCATGGCAAGAATGTTCTACAATCTACTCAGCCATTTTCCTACTGAATATTATTCTCTTTGTTTCAGTCTTAAGTCATGATAAAATCTGGAATAACCATCCTTATATATATAATTTACTAATGCTTTTATTTCTATGTAATGATTTCCCAGGAGTAGGATTACTGGGTTTAAAGACATGTACATTTTAAATTTTTAATAGACACTGGCAGATGTCTTTCCAAAAAAACATACAATTTAATTTCTACCCTCTTTCCTATATCGCTGTTGGCAGTATTATTATTGCTCCGTTTCTAGCAGTATTATGGGTAAGCTGTTATTTTTAATCTGCATTTTCTTAACTACTAGTAGCTGCCTGTTCATATTCTGGTCTATTTTTATTATATACCCGATTATTAGTATTTAAATAAAAATAATTTAATATCATTTTGAATCATGAGAAATAAATATATGTGAAGGAAGATAAAATTGTTAAATATACTCTGTGTAATAACAAGCATTCTATAAACAGTTATGATATTTAATGCTAAGGCAATTAGGAAGACAAATCTAAGGCTACTCTAACAAGATCCACGGAGCACAGACAAAAAACTTTGAGGGAATTTATTTCCTGGTAGAAAACTGAACTCAAATAATATCTCTTCTATGGGTATACACAATTTTAAAAATAATAATAAGTTTTTGGCTCAGAGAATTTAAAAGATAGAAGGAAGCAATTTTATGAGTTGAAGGTAGATGTCATTGGCGCCAGCACACCAACAACATACCCAAATCCTGAGAGAGAAAGTGCAAAAGGGAGATAACACTGATTATTACTGAGATGTGGTTAATATGAAAGGCCATAAGGCAGAAGCTAGGGAAAGAATTTACATATTCTCATGTAACAGTGGACATTTGTGCTAGAGGTATCTTTTGAATGCTCCACTTCCCAAGCATCTTTAATTCTGCTGCAAAGCCAATGCTTCCCAGTATGGCTTCTGACAGTGAGACCTGCGATGATCTGACTTCTCAACTCGAAGGCTAGTAGATTATTTTGATACCTTTTAGATGGCTATTTGCAAAGTAAATATTTTTTAAGGCAAGCGCTAGACTGAATTATTCTTATCAGTTCACATGTTCAACTTGCAACTCTTATAGATTAATATATTTGTGTATTTTGAATTAATAAAATGTGAATTTTTTCAAAAGCAGTTTGGCCATCTGGCTTTCACACACAGATGAGAGTTTTCAGGATTGCTTGAGCTTTGATAATTGAAATGTGTCTTAAAGGTGTTGATTTTACGCTCAACATGACAGAATTTTAAGCAAAGAGATTTTAAAAAGCAATAATAAAAATAAGTTGAATAGAATATTTAAAAATAAAAACAAAAAAACCCCCGTATATTACATGCTTTGACTAAAGTTTGAAAGCATACCTTCACACACAGATCCCCTCGGTAAGGGTGAAATAAGCAAGGTATTTAAAAAAAATTTTTCTGGATGATTATTGGATGCCCCCCCAAGTTATATTGATAAAAAGGTGCCCTGTAGGTTTAAAAATAAAAACAAGAACTTAAGGGAAATAAATGGTAAGTGGAGAACTCTGTGGCTATGGCCATACACTGCATGAAATACAAAATCTACAGAATTCGTCCAGGAAAGTCATCAAACAAATAAGCAGCAACAGCAAAAGCAACAATATTAACGACAAAATGAGCAAGAAAACCCAACTATTATGGGAGAGGGATCAGATACTAGAGTTATTACAATGTTCTATCTAAAATGTCCAGTTTTCAACAAAATTTGCAAGACATGACGATAAAGGAAAGTACGCCACACACAGAAAAAGAAAACAGCTAACAGCATATATCCCTGGGGGAGCCTATACATTGTAGTTAGAAATGAAGACTTTAAATATGAGCCAAGAACTAAAAAACTATGGTTAAATAATGATAAGAAAGTAAGATCACCATGTCCCACAAAATACGAAATGTCAAGAAAGATGTACAATTTTTCTAACAAAAGAATCAAATAGAAATTCTGGTGTTAAATATATAATAACAAAGGGAAAATGCACTTCACAACCAATCTGACCTGGCAGAAGAAAGAATTGGTGAACTTGAAGAAAGGTCACTGAAAATTATCCAGCCTAAGGAACAGAAAGAAAATAAGAAAATGAAGATTTTCAGAGATGTGTGTAACACCATTAAGCATGCCAACACATGCTAACAGGAGTCCCAGAAAGAGGGAGGCAAGGTAAAGGAGAAGAAAACTATATGAAGAAATGAAGACTGAAAACTTCCCAAATTTGACAAAAATGTTAATCTACACATACAAGATGCTTAATGGCCTCTAAGTAGAATAACATTAAGAAAACCACACGAAGAAACATCACAGTCAAATTAATGAAGATAACTAACGAAGAGAATCTTGAGAGCAGCAAGAGAAAAAGAACTTTGTCATACAAAGAATTTTTCATAAAATTAACAGGTGACTTTTTAGAAACACTGAAGCCAGAAGACAGTGGGATGACATCTTCAAAGCATTAAAAGAAAAAGACTTTCAGCCAAGAATTCTATATCCAGCAAAACTCTCCTTCAGAAATGAAAAAGAAATTAAGACATTCTCAGTCTTAGAAAATTAGAATTTGTCAGTATATTGGTGCCTCGAAAAATACTAAATAGTATTTCTAAACACAGTTCTTTAGACTGAAATAAAAGGATGCTAGATGGTACTTTGAATCAATATGAAGAAAAAAAGGAGCATTGGTAAAGCCAAGTGCATAGGAAATATAAAAAACAGTATAAATATATATTTGTTTGTCATTGTTTTCTGATTTAAGAACAGCTGCATAAAAAAATTATAAAATCGTGTTGATGGATTGAGTAAGTATAAACAGATAGTGCATATGACAATAATCACACAAAGAATGTGGGAGGCTATAGAAGTATACTGGAACAAAGTTTCAGGAAATGATTGAAATCAAGCTGGTCTTAAGCCAAACTAGATTATTTTAAGGTGAGATGTTAATTGCAATCTTGAAGGCAACTACTAAGGCCTATGCCTTCATGGGTCAAAGGACCAAAGGGTAGAAGTAAGGATGGCAGTGACTAAACTTACTTGGTGATTCACTTACAAAACATATTATTCCCAATCGGAAGTGGGCTGTGCTAATTTAGTAAGTACTGGTTATTGGTCATATGTCATTGTTTAAGTTACTTGAACTCCCTTTGCATTGAAATATAATCTCAACTTTGAAATATAATACTAAGAATCATAATCATCATCCATTCCTTATGGTGTTATGAAATAACAACAAGTAATTATGATTATTTTGCAAATGTATATATAGGAAGAAGGGTGGATGGGTATATAAAAGTATAGGGTACATCAGATGTTTTTTCCTGGCTTCTCTACAGCCATTTTATATCTTTAATTGCACTGCGAAATCCTTCTAGAGAATTACTTCTTTCCCACTGGATACAGTCTGCTGGGACAATCAGGTACTCCATACTCCTCTAGGCTGTTGGATGCTCCTGCCCTGGAATTCAGAACTTGAGAAAATGGTAAAGACTGAAAATAATTGGAGTTTATTTCTTCCAAGAGCAGTACCTAATTTGTTTCAGCTGTGACCACTCCTGCAGTTCCTGCTTCCTGATTCTCTGAAGCTGCTTTAGCCTGTCAACTCTGTGGTTGCTAATAGTCTCCCAGCAAATTCCCATTGACTAACATTAACCCAAGTTGGTTTCTGTTCTTTGCAAAGAAGAAAAAATAAACAAAAACAATAACCATACTGCACTGAGTTCTGCAGAAACAGATGCTGAGATGGAATTTAAACACCAGGACGTTTATTAAAGATAAAAACCTGTAAAAGGGAAGGAGAGTACATAGGATTGGGGAGTAGGTAGGACTGGGCAGAAGAAGTCAAACAAGGATGCAGGCCAGTCAACTCCATGGGGAGCTCTGTTACGCAAAATGCCTGTCAAGTTGTTTTTGGTTGACCGAAACAGCCAGACCTTTATGTTGTCATCCTGGATAGTCACTGGATATGAGTAGCTCCAAGACTAATGAATGTGTCCATGGAGGAGGTGGCTCTTTGAAACTTCTGAAGTTGCTGATAGCTGGAGGTCATTTGATGAAAGATGGGACAATGAGTTCTTCCTTGTAGACGAATCTAGGTGGCGCATCTCTGGGTCCACCAGTCTACATCTTGCACCATTCAGATTCACTTCTTTATTTCTAATCGTTCTAGAGTTCTGGTTGGCCTCTCTTCTTGGGGGAAACTGGGAAGAGAAAAGTTATTTGGATAAACTGTAGCTCTTACCACTGTAGGTGATCTTGGAGGCACAACCAGCAATCATTACTTTTCTTTAACATTCTTCATTTTAAACTGCTCTCATCCTCAGCTATCACTTCTGCTGGTCTTGGCAGTGCCTTATCTTGATATCCTGGCTTAAAGGGGTCTGATCCTCTTTCTGAGCACCATGTCATTTGGGGGTCAGGATTGCCACACTTGTCCATTTACTATCATAACTGAGCAAGGGAGTACTAAGAGGCACCTAAGTGGACATGAGTGCCACCCAAATGTCTCCCTGCCACCATTGTATAGCAGTAGCCTGAGCTCCTCCTGACAATCATGGTCAATTACCACTGCCAAGTGGTGACTCTTTTCCTCGCCTTCTCATTCTTGGACACAAAGAGGTCAAAACACCAAGGCAGCAGCCATTCCTTATATTTTACTGGGACTCTTGCTTTTCCCAGTGGAGAAAGCATGCTCCCGCTGGGCACTAGAACTACTAACTCTGCAGATCCTAAAGTCATGGAAATGGGAACCAGAAAATCTCCCAGAGGAATGGGATTTGAGGAAGTACAATGATGTATTTTCTATTTCCATCTTCATGTATTTGATACAAACTACCAATGTGGGAAATAAAAATGCAAGTTTATATCCATATTACACTTGTTTTCATATTCACATGGGAAACTGTTGTGCACCTGTTTTTGTTGCTTAACTTGAAATAACTAATTAAAAATGCATATTGTTGGTTATGAGGATAAGGGAAAGATTAAAATAGAAAAACATTAGGATTTTGAGTGCTCTGATTTTACATTTTATACATGTTTTGGGTATACAAAATAAAATCCAACTGCCTTGTCCCTTTGTAACACATGTGCACATATTTGTGTAAGGAAAACAGTCTGTTAATTTATTAAATTTGCATTTTTATTTGGTAGGTCAGGAAGTTACTGAAAATAGTATGTGTACATGCATTATACAGACAGAAAGAAAAAAGAAAATTAAGAACATGTAAAATAGTAATGCCAAGCATAATGACTACTGTACCTCCTATATTTGTTTCTGACTTAGTCTCACAGGAGGCCTTCAGGGAAGGCATTTTTAATAGCATTTTTGCTGATGAAGAAATTGGTGCTCAGAGAAAGAGAAGGTGGGTAACTTGACTAAGTTCATATGATTTGCCAGTGTAACTAGATAGTAAAGTGGGACTCATTCCATCTCAGGTAGGCCAAAAATAACATCATATGTTAGATTTGCTAAGATATTGTAAAATGGGTTCTCTCAGCATCATTTTGTACAAGAATGGCACCTGACCAGTTGAGAAAGAAGGTTCTCTTGGAAAGAGCAAATGGTGGGAGTAGGGAGGGAATTTTCCCTCCCTTTAAGCCAAGGGAGGACTCTAACCAGGAGGTGCAAAGTGGAATAGCATCCCTGGGGCTGAGGAGAAGTCAGTATCAGTGAGCTAGAGAATGCTGTCACAAAAATTGCAATGTTTCAATGCCAGACGACAACATGTAAAACAGACCTGAATTCTTTTTTCTTTCGGGATAACAACTGTGGAATGGGAAATGGAAGCTAATAAACCATGCTAGAGTTGGCAGGATAAAGAGAGAAGCTCTTCCTCTAGGACCAGGCCCTACTCTCCCACTCTGGATTCTCAGCCTGAAGAAGTACAAAACGTGGAAAACAGATAACTCTAAATGTGTTAAGGGTTTGGTGTTACCAGCAGGCAGGTAGGCCAAACTGGAGGTTAAAGAGATTGAGATTATAGTCTTCCAGATGGCCAAGTCTACCTAAGATCACTGAAAGCAACTGTGAAGAGTTTATCAAACTACAAAGTCAGGGAGAATCATCCCCACAAGACTGCCTTGATTTCAGACACCAGATGCAAATTCAGGGGTCCCTGAAGCCACCCTTGCTTCTACCCAGCTGGTTATAATTCCAATGGTGCCCTTGGACTCCCTCAGGTTTGATAACTCTAATAGAATGACTCATAGAACTCAGGAAGTGCTGTACCTATAATGACAGTTTTATCATAACAAAAGGATACAAATTAGAAGCAGCCAAAGGAAGAGATGCAAAGGGCTGACTCTGGGACTGGTATGGTTCCAATCTTGGAGCTCCCAGTGTCACTGATGTGTGCCAACCAAGAAAGCTCAACTGGACACAGACAATATGAAGGAAGCTGACTGTTCCTGCAGGAGCCAGGAGACCCCCCACCAAAACTGTGAGTGCCCCAACTGCAGAAGTGGGAAAGGGAGACCCTCCTCTCCCGAACACACACCTCCACTGGAGATGCTGCAGGTCTGTTTGCGAAGAAGTTTCCGACTTACTGTGGAGCTGGGTCAATTTGGAGAGCTGAGTGAAATACATGAATAGAGGAAGCAGCAGGAAGGCCCTGGGAGCTTGCTGGGTCCCCTATCAGGCCATTCCTGCCTGGCACCACAGGGATCCATCAGGTGGCTGACCAGAGGAGCAGGGAGTAAAACTCCACAGGGAGAAGGAAATCTCTAGCTGAACTTTGTAACAATTGGAATAGGGTGAGAAGCCTCCTGGCCAGAACTGGGAGGAGAATGCAAATCATGTGCAGACTCCATAAGTTGGGGAAGAACTTAGCCCTTTTCTTTCATAGCCAGGAGGTATGTAGCCTGAGGCAGGTTTTCAAGTCCCTATTGCTCTCCACCTGGAAACGCTCTGTGGGCAGTTGTTGGAGGAACGCTGGGAGTGAGATCAGCCCTACAGTTTGCATGGGAACTGGGTGAGGCCTACAACTGCCAGCTTTCCCCCACTTCTCTGACAACCTACATGACTCAGCAGATGTAGCCATAGTCCTCTTAGGTGCTATTCCAGTGACCTGGTAATCTTTCCACCATACCCCACAGCAGCCACAGCAAGACCAGCCTAAGGAGAGTCTGAGCTCAGACATGCCTGGCCCTGCCCCCACGTGATGAATCTTCCCTATCTACCCTGGTAGCAGAAGACAAAAGACATATAATTTGGGGAGTTTTAGAGCCCTACCCACCACCTATTTCTCCCTATAACACCCCAGCTGATGCTCTCTGCAAAGTGCTACCTCCTGGCAGGAGGTCAATCAGCACAAAAATAGAAAATTAAACCACCAAAGCTAAGAAGCCTCACCAAGTCCATAGCACACCCCACTACCTCCACTGGAACGGGTGCTGATATCCATGGTATCCATGGCTGAGAGACACATGGATGGTTCACATCATAGGACTCTGTGCATACAATCCCCAGTACCAGCCTGGAGCTGGATAGACTCACTGGGTGGCTAGACCCAAAAAAGAGACAACAATCACTACAGTTTGGCTTACAGAAAACCACATCCATAGGAAAAGTGGGAGAGTACTACATCAAGAGAACACCCCATGGAACAAAAGAATCTGAACAACAGCCTTCAGCCCTAGACCTTCCCTCTGACAGAGCCTACCCAACTGAGAAGGAACCAAAAAGCCATCCTTAGTAATATGACAAAATGAGGCTCTCAGCACCCCCCAAAATCATACTAGTTCACCAGCAATGGATTCAAACCAAGAAGAAATCCCTGATTTACCTGAATTCAGGAGGTTAATTATTAAGCTAATCAAGGAAAGACCAGAGAAAGGCAAAGCCCAATGCAAGGAAGTCTAAAATATGATACAAGAAGTCAAGGGAGAAATATTGAAGGAAATAGATAGCTTCAAGAAAAAAGAAAAAATTCAGGAATCTTTGGACATACTTTTAGAAATGTGAAATACTTCAGAAAATCTCAACAATAGAATTGAACAAGTAGAAGAAAGAAATTCAGACCTTGAAAACAAGGTCTTCAAATTAATACAATCCAACAAAGACAAAGAAAAAAGAATTTAAAAATATAAACAAAGCCTCCAAGAAGTCTGGGATTATATTAATAACCAAATCTAAGAATACTTAGTGTTCCTGAGGAAGAAGAAATTTCTAAAAGCTTAGAAAACATATTTTTGGGAATAATCAAAGAAAACTTCCCTGGCCTTGTTAGAGACTGAGACATTCAAATGCAAAGAACACCTGGGAAATTCATCACAAAAATACCTTTGCCTAGGCACATTATCATCAAGTTATCCAAAGTTAAGACAAATGAAAGAACCCATAGATCTAGGAAACAGAAGCACCAGGTAACCTATAAAGGGAAACCTATCAGATAAACAGCAGGTTTCTCAGCAGAAACTCTATAAGCTAGAAAGAGCCCTATCTTCAGACTCTTCAAACAAAACAATTATCAGTCAAATTTTGAATCCAGTGAAACTAAGCATCATATATGAAGGAAAGATATAGTCTTTTATATAGACAAACAAATGCTGAGACAATTCACCATTACCAATCCTACACTAACTGCTAAAGGAGCACTAAATCTTGAAACAAATCCTGGGAACGCATTAAAACAGAACCTATTTAAAGCATAAATCACACAGGACCTTTAAAACAAAAATACAAGTTAAAAATAAAAAACAAAAAAATCAAAGTACACAGGCAATGACAAGCATGATACCTCATGACCTAACCAAGGAGCCAAAAGACCTCTACAAGGGAAACTACAAAACACTGCCCAAAGAAATCATAGATGACGTGAACAAATTGAAACACATCCCATGTTCATGGATGGGTAAAATCAATATTGTGAAAATGACCGTATCGCCAAAAGCAATCTACAAATTCAATGCAATGCCCAACAAAATACCACCATCATTCACAGAATTAGAAAAATAAATTCTAAAATTCATATGGAACCAAAAAAGAGCCCACATAGCCAAAGCAAGACAAAGCAAAAAGAACAAATCTAGAGACATCACACTACCCCATTTCAAACTATAAGGCCATAGTCACCAAAACAACATGGTACTGGTACAAAAATAGGCACATAGACTAATGAAACAGAATAGAGAACCTAGAAATAAACCCAAATACTTACAGCCAGCTGATCTTCGACAAAGCAAATGAAAGAAAGTATAAAGTGGGGAAAGGACATCCTATTCAACAAACGGTGCTGGGATAATTGGCATGTAGCTACATGCAGAAGAATGAAACTAGAGACTCATCTCTCACCTTATACAAATATCAACTGAAGATAGAGTAAGCACTTAAACCTAAGACCTGAAACTATAAAAATTCTAGAAGATAACATTGGAAAAACCCCTGTAGACACTGGCTTCAGCAAGGATTTCATGACCAAGATCCCAAAGGCAAATGCAATGAAAACAAAGATGAATAGCTGGTACTTAATTAAACTAAAGAGCTTTTTCATGGAAAAAGAACAGTCAGCAGAGTAAACAGATAAGTCACAGAGTGGGCAAAAGTCTTCACAATGTATATATCTGACAAAGGAATAATATCCAGAATCTACAACAAACAAACAATCACATCAAAAAGTGTGCTAAAGACATGAATAGACAATTCACAAAAGAAGATATACAAATGGCCAACAAACATTTGCAAAAATACTCAACATCACTAATGATCAGGGAAATGTAAATCAAAACCACAATGTGATACTACCTCACTCCTGCCAGCATGGCCATAATTAAAAAATCAAAAAACAGTATACGCTGGTATGGATGTGGTGAACAGGGAACACTTCTACACTGCTAGTGGGTATGTAAACTAGTACAGATGCTATGGAAAACAGTGTGGAGATGCCTTAAAAAACTAAAAGTAGAACTACCATTTGATCCAGCAATCCCACTACTGAGTGTCTACCCAGAAAAAAGAAGTCACTGTTTGAAAAAGATATTTGCATGTGCATGTTTACAGCAGCACAATTCACAATTGCAAAACTGTGTAGCCAACCCAAATGTCCATCAATCAATGAGTGGACAAAGCAACTGTGATACACTGATACACACACACACACACACACACAGAATACTATTCAACCATAAAAAAATGAATGAATTAACAGCATTTGCCATGACCTGGATGAGATTGGAGACTATTATTCTCAGTGAAGTAACTCAGGAATAAAAAACCAAATATTGTTTGTTCTTAGTGTTATGTGGAAGCTAAGTTTCCACATTCTTATACAAACCTATAAGAATGAAGCAATGGACTGTGAGACTTTGGGGGAAGAGTGGGAGGGGCATGATAGACTACAAATACGGTGCAGTGTATACTGCTTGGGTGATGCATGCACCGAAATCTCACAAATCACCACTAAAGAGCTTTTGTAA